>NC_069502.1:491054310-491154310 GCF_027579735.1 Bombina bombina
TGGGCCTGGCACACACCCTGGCAGGCAGGCAACTGCATTACTGCAATAAGATTACACGAGCAGACTGATGTTTCACAGTCAAAAAAGTTTTTTTTTTTTAAATATTTACACTACTGTTTCAACAAATATCAGTGGTGCCACTAACTTGGCAAGTGGGCCTGGCACACACCCTGGCAGGCAACTGCAATTAGATTACACTAGCAGACTGATGTTTCACAGTCAAAAAGTTTTTTTTTTTTAATATTTACACTACTGTTATAACAAATATGATTGGTGGCACTAGCTTGGCAAGTGGGCCTGGCACACACGCTGCCAGGCAGGCAGCTGCAATTAGATTACACTAGCAGACTGATGTTTCACAGTCAAAAAAGTTTTTTTTAAAATATTTACACTACTGTTACAACAAATATGAGTGGTGCCACTAACTTGGCAAGTGGGCCTGGCACACACGCTGGCAGGCAGGCAACTGCAATTAGATTACACTAGCAGACTGATGTTTCACAGTAAAAAAAAAATTTTATTAAATATTTACACTACTGTTATAACAAATATGATTGGTGGCACTAGTTGGCAAGTGGGCCTGGCACACACGCTGGCTGGCAGGCAACTGCAATTAGATTACACTAGCAGACTGATTTTTCACAGTCAAAAAAGTTTTTTATTTTAAATATTTACACTACTGTTACAACAAATATGAGTGGTGCCACTAACTTGGCAAGTGGGCCTGGCACACACGCTGGGAGACAGGCAACTGCAATTAGATTACACTAGCAGACTGATGTTTCACAGTCAAAAAAGTTTTTTTTTAAATATTTACACTACTGTTATAACAAATATGATTGGTGGCACTACTTGGCAAGTGGGCCTGGCAAACACGCTGGCAGGCAGGCAACTGCAATTTAGATTACACTAGCAGACTGATGTTTCACAGTCAAAAAATTTTTTTTTGAAATATTTACACTACTGTTACAACAAATATAAGAGGTGCCACTAACTTGGCAAGTGGGCCTGGCACGCACGCTGGCAGGCAGGCAACTGCAATTAGATTACACTAGCAGACTGAAGTTTCACAGTTAAAAAAGTTTTTTAAAAAAATATTTACACTACTGTTATAACTAATATGATTGGTGGCACTAGTTGGCAAGTGGGCCTGGCACACACACTGGTAGGCAGGCAACTGCAATTAGATTACAGAATCAGACTGATGATTCACAGTCAAAAAAGTTTTTTTTAAAAATATTTACACTACTGTTACAACAAATATGAGTGGTGCCACTTACTTGGCAAGTGGGCCTGCCACACACGCTGGCAGACAGCCAACTGCAATAAGATTACACTAGCAGACTGATGTTTCACAGTCAAAAAAGTTTTTTTTAAAATATTTACACTACTGTTATAACAAATATGATTGGTGGCACTAGTTGGCAAGTGGGCCTGGCATACACGCTGGCAGGCAGGCAACTGCAATTAGATTACACTAGCAGACTGATGTAAAAATTTTTTTTTTAAATTACACTAATGTTACACCAGATATGAGTGGTGGCACTGAGGAAGTAGGCACAGTATATGCTGTGAGCCTGACACACGCTGAAAGGCAGGCAAATGCAATTAGATTATAAAGAAAAAAAAGGACAAAAAAAACAATGACTGATGTTCTAGCCCTAAAAAGGCCTTTTTTTGGGTGATGTCCTTACAGCAGAGATCAGATGAGTCCTTCAGGACTGTAGTGGACACTGAATACACTAGCCGAGCTATCAATTTCCCTATAAAATCAGCAACAGCAGCAGCACTATCCCTCCTCTCACTAAGAATGCAGGATCAGAATGAATCTAAAATGGCTGCTGCCCAGGAGCTGGTAGGGTCTGGGAGGGAGTGTCTGCTGCTGATTGGCTGAAATGTGTCTGCACACTGTGAGATACAGGGTCAAAGTTTACTCGATGATGAATAGGGGCGGATCGAACGGCGAACGCGAACAAGCTATGATCGACAGGAACTGTTCTCCGGCGAACTGTTCGCGACATCACTATTAGCGAGTTTGAGCAGACATGATTTACTACAGCGAATCATGTCTGCTTGCCTCTTAATAAATCTATCCCATAGACTTTGACCCCTTGACGCCCAGCAAAAGTGTTTATGATCGGAACAAATTTCCGATGTAAACACTTGCTGCAAAAATGAATTCACGAGATTATAAATGCGATCAAATGATTTCAAGACCAGGATTAGATCATGGGGGACTGCCTACATTGCTAGACACACCCTCAGTCCAATTTTGTGTTAATCAAAAGACGGAGACTACAGGACCCCTTATAAGACAGGATATTCCATGACATCCTTTGACATTAGGACGGAATGGAACATCCTAACAGTGTGAAGAGGTTAAACACACACAAACATACACAGGCATGCTAACAAACACAGACACACTCTGTCACACACAGATATTCTAATACACAGACACTCACTAACACACAGGCACTCTCACACACACAGACACACTCTCTCACACGCAGACAGTTTTACACACAGACACATTCACACCCAGTCACACTCCCACAGAAACTCTGTCACACACAGACACTAACTCACACACACACACACACACAAATTCTCACTCTCAGACACACACTGTCACACCCAGGTAATCTCTCTCCCTCTCTCTCTCTCTGTCTCACACTCACACACCCACACACTCACTCACTTTCTCTCTCTCTCTCTCTCTCTCTCTCTCTCTCTCACACACATACACTCTAATAGATACTCTCACAGACAGACACTTACCCAGGCATTCACACACACACACACACACACACACAGACACACATGCACGGATACTCACATAAACACTCATTTACACACATACTCACACACAGGCACACACACAAACACTCTTAATTATACACATATACTCTCTTACAGACTCACACAAACACACACATTCTCTTACTCACATACACACTCTCTCTCTCTCTCTCTCTCTCACAAACACACTCACTAACACTCTCAAACACACTCTCACACAATAATATAAAAATAACTGTTGTGACACACCTTTACTTGGACCTCCAAAAAAAGAACTTCATTGCCTTCAGACAGTACAAAACTCAGCAGCCAGACTACTGACCAATCAAACTCCTTCCTGCCACATAACACCTGTTCTCCACTCCCTGCATTGGCTTCCAATTAAATGGTGAACATATTTTAAAATTGGCCTGCTGATCTTCAAAGCCTTAAACAACCAAGGCCCACAGTACCTGAAAGAGCTCCTGACACCCTACATCCCATCCCGCGCACCTAGGTCAGCCAACACATCTCTCCTCTCAGTGCCAAGAATAAGGACAAACTCAGGCTCCAGAGCATTCGGCTATGCTGCCCCTACTTTCAGGAACTCTTTACCGTGCTCAATCAGAGAGGCACCATCCTTACAGACTTTTAAAAAAAAGCTAAAGACCCACCACTTCCATCAGGCATTCAGTCCGCTTATCTGCCCTTGAGAAACTCCTAACTTTTATGTCTTTATGTTGGTATATTTGTAAAGTGCTTTGAGTCTCACAGGGAGAAAAGCGCTATATAAATTGCAAATTATTATTATTATATATATATATATTATTATTATTATTATTATTATTATTATTATTATTATTATTATATTATATTATTATAATTAGATATAACTCTGAAAAAAACAGAAAAGGAAATCAAATTCCTATAAATATAATTAATAATAAAAAATAGTGTGGAAGTATTACACGCAGTGCACAAAGCATAACATTTTCAAAACAACGTAAACTTAAATTTGATTCAGTAGGCCCTTTTTTTAAATTAATCAGAATTTATAATCCTCAAAAAGAAAAACAGAAACAAAGGTTCATAGCTCAATTATGTTTCGATGTATGAAATCTTATTGAAACATTTACTGGTACTCACATACTTCTTAGCTACATTTAGCTCAAAGTAAAAAGCTCAATAGACAATCCTCTCAGGAACCCAGATTATTTCACAAAGCATTTATTAAAACAGATTTAAAACCAAATATATTAGGGAACATACAGCTACTCTTCTGAGGTCAATACTGGTAATGTGATTATGTAAACTCTGTGCACAGTGTAAACATTAAATTCAATAGCAGTTATAATGCTCCAGTATGTAATTGCATAGTCCTTTACACGTTGGAATAGTTTAGTACGTTATTTGTGTCTTTCTTCCTTACAACTATCCGACATACGTTTCACCATCATATTCAGCTCTTTCAAGGATATCAGTACCGGGTTTCTGATGATGTTATAAAGTCCAAAGTATTTTCCTGTTGGTTAAACGTTCTATTTGAAATTAACCCTTTCACAAATCAGAATTTGTTGTCCATATCAGGTTACATAAAGGAAAGAGATAATAAAATTGCTTTATAAACATAAATTTGCTCCAAACTATATTGCACAATGATTTAAACATTTAATTAAAAATAAAATCTTCACAATAATAAAAACAAATATGACTAAAGCATGTGCCTTACCATTCCTCCAAATAGGAACTCTTTTAATATACGGTTTCATAATCCATTTATGAAGGGAAATAAAAAGAACCTTTTTTGAATTGATTTCACTTCTTATATTTTCAGAAATTGATCAATAATAAAAATTAAATGTTAAATAAATGTAGATTTAAAATCATAAAAAATTTATATCATGTATTCAAATTATACAAGGTTAAAAAGAAGACAAAAAATCCTAAATCTCACTCACACTATCTCACACACAGACACTCACACATAGTGATGTCTCAAATTGTTTGCCTGCGAATAGTTCCCGGCGAACATAGCTTGTTCGCGTTCGCAACGGCGGACGAACATATGCGATGTTCAATCCGCCCCCTATTCGTCATCATTGAGTAAACTTTGACCCTGTATCTTACAGTCTGCAGACACATTCCAGCCAATCAGCAGCAGACCCTCCCTCCCAGACCCTCCCAGCTCCTGGACAGCAGCCATTTTAGATTCATTCAGAAGCTGCTTTCTTAGTGAGAGGAGGGACAGTGTAGCTGCTGCTGATTTAATAGGGAAATTGATAGCTAGGCTAGTGTATTCAGTGTCCACTACAGTCCTGAAGGAGTCATCTGATCTCTGCTGTAAGGACAGCACCCCAAAAAGCCCTTTTTATGGCTAGAACATCAGTCTGTTTTTTTTTTCCCTGTGTAATCTAATTGCAGTTGCCTGCCTGCCAGACCCACTTGCCCAGTGCCACCACTCATATCTGTTGTAACAGTAGTGTAAATTTAAAAAAAAAAAAAATTGGACTGTGAAACATCAGTCTGCTAGTGTAATCTAATTGCAGTTGCCTGCCTGCCTGCCAGCGTGTGTGCCAGGCCCACTTGCCCAGTGCCACCACTCATATCTGGTGTAACAGTAGTGTAAATTTAAAAAAAAAAAACTTTTGTTGACTGTGAAACATCAGTCTGCTAGTGTAATCAAATTGCAGTTGCCTGCCTGCCAGCATGTGTGCCAGGCTCACAGCGTATACTGTGCCCACTTGCCCAGTGCCACCACTCATATCTGGTGTAACAGTAGTGTAAATTAAAAAAAAAACTTTTTTGACTGTGAAACATTAGTCTGCTTGTGTAATCTAATTGCAGTTGCCTGCCTAACAGCGTGTATGCCATGCCCACTTGCCCAGTGCCACCACTCATATCTGTTGTAACAGTAGTGTAAATTAAAAAAAAAACTTTTTTGACTGTGAAACATCAGTCTGCTAGTGTAATGTAATTGCAGTTGCCTTCCTGCCAGCATGTGTGCCAGGCTCACAGTGTATACTGTGCCCACTTGCCCAGTGCCACCACTCATATCTGGTGTAACAGTAGTGTAAATTAAAAAAAAAAAACTTTTTTGACTGTGAAACATCAGTCTGATTGTGTAATCTAATTGCAGTTGCCTGCCTGCCAGTTTGTGTGCCAAGGCCACTTGCCCAGTGCCACCACTCATATCTGTTGTAACAGTAGTGTAAATAAAAAAAAAAAAAATTTTGGACTGTGAAACATCAGTCTGCTAGTGTAATCTAATTGCAGTTGCCTGCCTGCCAGCGTGTGTGCCAGGATCACAGTGTATACTGTGCCCACTTGCCCAGTGCTACCACTCATATCTGGTGTAACAGTAGTGTAAATTTAAAAAAAAAAACTTTTTTGACTGTTAAACATCAGTCTGCTTGTGTAATCTAATTGCAGTTGCCTGTCTGCCAGCGTGTGTATCAGGCCCACTTGCCCAGTGCCCCCACTCATATCTGTTGTAACAGTAGTGTAAATGTAAAAAAAAAAAACTTTTTTGACTGTGAAACATCAGTCTGCTAGTGTAATCTAATTGCAGTTGCCTGCCTGCCAGCGTGTGTGACAGGCCCACTTGCCCAGTGCCACCACTCATATCTGGTGTAACAGTAGTGTAAATTAAAAAACAACAACTTTTTTAACTACAAAACATCAGTCTGCTTGTGTAATCTAATTGCAGTTGCCTGCCTGCCAGCGTGTATGCCAGGCCCATTTGCCCAGTGCCACCACTCATATCTGGTGTAACAGTAGTGTAAATTTAAAAGAAAAAAAAAAATTGAGTGTGAAACATCAGTCTGCTAATGTAATCTAATTGCAGTTGCCTGCCTGCCAGTGTGTGTGCCAGGCTCACAGCGTATATTGTGCCCACTTGCCAAGTGCCACCACTCATATCTGGTGTAACAGTAGTGTAAATTTTTTTTTAAAAAAAAACTTTTTTTGACTGTGAAACATCAGTCTGCTAGTGTAATATAATTTTAGTTGCCTGCTTGCCTGCCAGCGTGTGTGCCAGGCTCACAACGTATACTGTGCCCACTTGCCCAGTGCCATCACTCATATCTGGTGTAACAGTAGAGTACATTTAAAAAAAAAAACTTTTTTGATTGTGAAACATCAGTCTGCTAGTGTAATCTAATTGCAGTTGCCTGCCTGCCAGTGTGTGTGCCAGGCTCACAACGTATACTGTGCCCACTTGCCCAGTGCCACCACTCATATCTGGTGTAACAGTAGTGTAAATTTAAAAAAAACTTTTTTGACTGTGAAACATCAGTCTGCTTGTGTAATCTAATTGCAGTTGCCTGCCTGCCAGAGTGTGTGCCAGGCTCACAGCGTATACTGTGCCCACTTGCCCAGTGCCACCACTCATATCTTGTTTAATAGCAGTGTAAGTGTACATTTAAAAAAAAAAACTTTTTTGAGTGTGAAACATCAGTCTGCTTTTTTGTGTCAGGCTCACAGCGTATACTGTGCCCACTTGCCCAGTGCCACCACTCATATCTTGTTTAATAGTAGTGTAAGTGTAAATTTAAAACAAAATAAAAATTTTGGACTGTGAAACATCAGTCTGCTTTTTTGTGTTCGGCTCACAGCTATACTGTGCCCACTTCTCCAGTGCCACCACTCATATCTTGTTTAATAGTAGTGTAAGTGTACATTTAAAACAAAAAAAAACTTTTTGGACTGTGAAACATCAGTCTGTTTTTTTTGTGTCAGGTTCACAGCGTATACTGTGCCCACTTGAGTAGTGCCACCACTTATATCTTGTTTAATAGTAGTGTAAGTGTACATTCAAAACAAAAAAAAAATTTGGACTGTGAAACATCAGTCTGCTTTTTTGTGTCAGGCTCACAGCGTATACTGTGCCCACTTGCCCAGTGCCACCACTCATAACTTGTTTAATAGTATTGTAAGTGTACATTTAAAACAAAAAAACTTTTTGGACTGTGAAACATCAGACTGCTTTTTTGTGTCAGGCTTACAGCGTATACTGTGCCCACTTGCACAGTGCCACCACTCATATCTTGTTTAATAGTAGTGTAAGTGTACATTTAAAAAAAAAAAAAACTTTTTGGACTGTGAAACATCAGTCTGCTTTTTTGTGTCATGCTCACAGCGTATACTGTGCCCACTTGCCCAGTGGCACCACTCATATCTTGTTTAATAGTAGTGTAAGTGTACATTTAAAAAAAAAATGACAGGCAGAGGCAGGCCACCCAGCAGGTGCCGTCGTGGTCGTAGTTCTGTGATTCCCTTTGGCCATAGAATAATGCCCAGTGTACAGAGGCCACGTACCATGAACTCGAAAAGTTCTGAGGACATAGTTGACTTTTTAACACAGGACACCCAATCCTCTATAGCTTCCGCTCCGAACCTTGACGCACCATCCTCCTCCAGCTTAGCTTCGGGCACCTCTCAAGTTACCACTCGCCCACCTGCCACCACCACCAACACTAGCACCACAGCCGCTTCACTTGATCTGTCAGAGGAGTTATTGATCAGTTGGAAGAAATGAGTGATGCGCAAGCATCATTGACAGAGGATGTAGATAACAGTGATACGTCTCAGTCAGGCAGCATTACAGACATGGACATACGGTGTGATGATGATGGTGTTGTACCAGCTGCTGCTTCCTTTGTTGATTTGTCAGATACAAGTGAAGCGATTGATGATGACGATAGGTCCGTGGATGTCACGTGGGTGCCCGCTACAAGAGAAGAAAAACAGGGGGTAAGTTCAGATGGGGAGACAGAGTGGAGGAGGAGGAGACGATTTGGAAGCAGGGGGAGGTGGTCGCAAGGAGCTAGCGGCACAGTCAGGCAGCATGCATTGGCACCCGGGGTCAGCCAGACAGCACACCAATTAACGCATGCTGTTGCCACCACCAGAATGCCGTCATCGCAGAGCTCAGCTGTTTGGTATTTTTTTTGTGTGTCTGCCTCTGACAACAGCGATGCCATTTGCAACCTGTGCCAAAAGAAACTGAGTCGTGGGAAGTCCAACACCCACCTAGGTACAACTGCTTTGCGAAGGCACATGATCGCACATCACAAATGCCTATGGGATTAACACATGAGTAGAAGCAGCACACAAACTCAAAGCCGCCATCCTCCTGATGATCCAGCATCTTCAGCTATGTCAACCACTGCTGTCCTCATTGCCCCCTCTCAACCATCCACCACTCCGTCTCTCTTCCGGAGCATTTCCTGCTCATCTGCCCACAGTCAGCTGTCTGTCAAGGACATGTTTGAGCGTAAGAAACCAATGTCACGAAGTCACTCCCTTGCCCGGCGTCTGACAGCTGGCTTGTCTGAACTCTTAGCCCGCCTGCTTTTACCATACAAGCTGGTGGAGTCTGAGGCGTTCCAAAAATTTGTAGCTATTGGGACACCGCAGTGGAAGGTACACGGCTGAAATTTCTTTTCACAAAAGGCAATCCCCAACCTGTACTCAATTGTGCAAAAGGAAGTAATGGCATGTCTGGCACACAGTGTTGGGGCAAGCATCCATCTGACCACTGATAGCTGGTCTGCAAAGCATGGTCAGGGCAGATATATCACCTACACTGCGCATTGGGTAAACCTGCTGATGGCTGACAAGCATGGAATGCATGGCTCTGCAGAGGAGTTGGTGACACCGCCATGACTTGCAGGCAGGCCTGTTGCCACCTCCTCTACTTCTCCTACTCCATCCTCTTCCATAACTTCCTCGGCTGAGTCCTCTTCTGCTGCTTCTTCTTGCTCCACATCAACGGCACTCCCCAGCTCCCCAGGTACTATTCCACATCCCGGATACGTCAGTGTCACACCGTCTTGGGGTTGACTTGCCTGAAAGCAGAGAGTCACACCGGAGCAGCACTCCTGTCCGCCCTGAACGCACAGGTGGATCAGTGGCTGACTCCGCACCAACTTGAGATCGGCAAAGTGGTTTCTGACAACGGAAGTAATTTGGTGGCGGCATTGAAATTGGGCAAGTTGACACATGTGCCGTGCATGGCACATGTGTGTAATCTGATCGTACAACGCTTTGTGCATACGTACCCAGGCTTACAGGACGTCCTGAAGCAGGCCAGGAAGGTGTGTGGCCATTTCAGGCGTTCCTACACGGCCATGGCGCATTTTTTAGATATCCAGCAGTGAAACAACATGCCAGTGAGGCGCTTGATTTGCGACAGCCCGACACATTGGAATTCAACACTCCTAATGTTCGACCACCTGCTCCAACAAGAAAAATCCGTTAACGACTATTTGTATGACCGAGGTGCTAGGACAGCCTCTACAGAGCTGGGAATTTTTTTTGCCACATTACTGGATGCTCATATGCAATGCCTGTAGTCTCATGCGTCCTTTTGAGGAGGTGACAAACCTAGTCAGTCACACCGAAGGCACCATCAGCGACATCATGCCATTTGTTTTCTTCCTGGAGCGTGTCCTGTGAAGAGTGCTGGATCAGGCCGTAGATGAGTGTGAAGAGGAACCTAAGGTCTTTTTGGTGTAGGACCGAAAAGTAATTAATCAGGGGTGTTGTCAGTACCCCTGCTTTTATATCTGCCAAGTGCTCTTTTATTCTAACTCTTGCTTCCCTGGTCGTTAGACTTACATATTGGAGGGCACAATGCGTACATGATATTAAGTATACCACAAAATTTGACCAACAATTTAAGCAAAGGCTCTTTTGGAAGGTTTCACCTGTGACCAGGGACCTGAACGTGTCCCCTACCATCACTCTTTCACAAGCCTTGCAAGAAAGAAAGTTGCATCTGAAGGTTCCATTTAATCTCAGCCAGGCGGAGCCACTTGCTTCCTCCCATTTTAGTTTAGTAGGGGCTATTATGTTACCTATCGTTCGATTCCTTTTGTATGTGAACCGTATACCTTCCCCAACTGTTGCTTTTAGAGCATCATCGGCTAATATGAGTCGATAATTACTTCTAATTATCTGGCATATCTGATCATATTGTTGTGAATAGTCAGTTATGAACTGAATTGTATTACCCTCATTTGTTTTTTTCTGCCACCTCTTGACTCTGTTCCTATTCCTATTCTTGTTTTTGTTTTTATTGCTGGATTGTTACAGAAGATTTGCCCTGTCAATTTTGTTAACCATATTTCTTTCCTTGGTTATGGTCGACCTTTGGTATCATCTTTCCAGTAGCCTGACTGTCAAATCATCCGCTTGTTTCTCATATATATGATGATTAGAACAATTCCTTTTTAAGCGGATGAACTGCCCCCTTGCTACACCTCTGAAGACTCTCCTTGGGTGGCAGAGTGAATTCCCTGAAATGGGTTTTCGATATGTTTCTGTCTTAATTAGTTGACCTACATGACCCTTTAGTGTAATGTCTAGAAAATTCACTGTTTGTTCTTGCACATCTGAAGTGAAGCTGATCCCTACTGTGTTCTTATTCAGACCCTCTATGAACCTCTCTAGATCTTCCCTTGATCCCCTCAGGATGAAAAGGAGATCATCAATAAAACGTCTGTATCACACTATCTCCTGTTTGAAGGGGTTTCGCTCAGCAAAGACGTGGGAGAGCTCCCACCAACCCATGAAGAGGTTGGCGTAAGAGGGGGCAAACTTGGCCCTCATTGCCGTCCCCTGCCTCTGGAGAAAGAATTCCCCCTCAAACAGGAAATAGTTGTGGGTCAGGAGAAACCTGGTTACCCTCAGGACGTATTTAGTAAACTCCTGGTTCCCTGGGTATCTCCTGGAAAGAAAAAAATCAAGAGCCTCCAGTCCCTTTTCATGAGGTATGGTCGAATAAAGAGATCTGACATCTACTGTAAGCCATTTGAAATCTTTTTTCCAAGTGACTTCAGAGAGTAAATTTAGGACATGTTTTGTATCAGCCAGAAAGCTCCAGAGGGTGCTCACTATCGGCTGCAGAATGTCATCCAGCCATTCTGAAAGATGCTCAGTAAGTGAGCCAATTCCGCTAATAATTGGTCTCCCTTGGACATTTTCAATAGATTTATGTACTTTCGGTAAGTGCTTAAAAACTGGTATTACTGGGTTTTGCACAAGTAGATACATTTTTGTTTCCTGGTTTATAAAGCCCAGCTCTACTCCGTCGTACACAAGGGAGACTAATTGTCACTGAAATGACCGAGTTGGGTCCTGTTGTTCAATTCTAAGTTGTCTGAAAGCTTCCTGGACAAAATTGAATCTGTCTTGAACCACAATGGCTCCGCCCTTGTCTGCAGATCTTACTACTATATTCTTGTTATTCTTTAGACTATCCAAGGCTTTCTTTTGTTTATGTGTAATGTTTGATTCCTGTCCCCTTTGTGTAGTGTAGTGAAGTTTAACTAAGTCACTTTCCACCCGTTTCTGGAATTTCTCCAAAAGGGGGACCCTACTCTGTATCAGGTAAAATGAGGATTTGTTCTTTAATATGGGAGTGATTAAACACCCATGTTCCTCATATTCTGTCTCCCCTTGGAGAGATTCCAGAACCCTGACATCACAGAGTTCTTGGAAATCCATAGCCATACTGGAATTCTCATTTGCATGCACATTACTGATGGAACATGAACTCTCATTAGTTTCATGGCACTCTCTTTCTTCTGTCCTGAAGTGCTTTCTCAGAGTCAGATTACGAATCATTTTATTAACATCCAAAAGAGTCCTGAATAGATTGAAGTCCGTGGTTGGTACAAAGGTTAAACCTAAACTAAGAACTTCCAATTCAAATTTATTTAATACATATCATGACAGATTAATAACATTCAGTTCCTGTAGTTGCCCCTCATCCGTCCTCTTCTATGGGGGTATCTTCTCTGCTCTCTCGGTTGCTGAAAGTACTCTGGATTGTCTGTTCCCCTCCTTCTGATGCTCTTGGGGGTACCTGAAAAACCTGCTCTATGTGGGATCTTTCTGTTTCTCCCACAAGCCCTTGTTTGTGCAGGTTCCTCTCTATAATGTGAAGTTGTTGGAGCAGAATCAGGCCCCTTGCTCTTCAAAATTGGGGGTAGCCAGTTTGGTCCTTCTTTTGGTCTTACTGGGGATTCCTGTGTTGCCCTTTCCTCTCCTGAGGAGCCTTCATCCCAAGATTCTCCTTCACTCTCCTGAAAATTAACTCTTCTATCACGGTTGTTCCTTGATCTGTTGCCCCTTCTTCCTCTGTTGTAATAAGGAACTTGTTTATTTTGTTCTCTTCTCAGGGCAAAACGATCTCTCCTGTTCCAGACGTACACTCTATTTAAATTGTAGTCTTGTAGATAACTTAAATATTTTGTACGTTTTGCTTCAAGTAATACAGCTTTGGCTTCAGCCAATACTTTTTGTAAAGTAGTATCAAATTTTAAAAAACTTGGTTCCTCACTTCTCTTATTCAGCTCCTCCTTTAGTTCCTTGATTTTGGTGCCAAGATCCTCAATAGCTTTTAGCTTGAATTCACAAATCAATTTCATTAATTTGAAAGAGCATTGTGTTAAATGGTCATTCCACTTTTCTATAAAGGACTTGTCATCTGTAATAAAAGTTGGAAATTTGCTCAATCTCAAACCTCTAGGTACCAGACCTAGCTCCAAATATTTATTAAGCGTATTCACATCCCACTTTAATTGGTCCTCTTTTAAAAGGAGGAATTCCACCGCTTCAAAAAGATTGATCAGGCTGTAGTTAGTTTTGTTAAGTGAAAAGATTTGGTTGTAGTCCCAGGCATCTGTTTCTCTCTCTTCAGCTGTGCGTAGGGAAAACAAAACAGGTGTCCTGGACATTACACTCTCACCCTGCATACCCTTTACTGCGAATTAGAGTACAATACTAATCCTGTGCAAAAAAAACCCTGAGCTCGGCCACAGCTCTAGCAAATGCTTATTTCAATCAAAGTGCCCCTTTAACTAAATAATACCTAAAACTAAATTCAAACTTACCTGTGAAATAAAACCTAAGCTAGCTACAATGTAACTAATAGTTATATTGTAGCTAGCTTAGGTTTTATTTTTATTTCACAGGTAAGTTTGTATTTATTTTAACTAGGTAGACTAGTTTGTAAATAGTTATTAACTATTTACTAGCTACCTAGTTAAAATAAATACAAACCTACCTGTAAAGAAAACCTAACCTGCCTTACACTAACAACTAACATTACAATAAAATAAATTACATTATTAAAATACAATTTTCTAAATTACAAAAAAAACAAAACACTAAATTACAAAAATAAAAAATGAAATTATCAAAAATAAAAACAAATTACTCCTAATCTAATAGCCCTATCAAAATAACCCCCCCCCCCAAATAATAAAAACCTAGCCTACACTAAACTGCCAATGGCCCTTAAAAGGGCCTTTTGCGGGGCATTACCCCAAAGAAATCAGCTCTTTTACAATATAAACACCCCCCAACAGTGAAACCCACCACCCACTCAACCAACCCCCCAAATACAAACCTATCTAAATAAACCTAAGCTAACCATTGCCCTGAAAAGGGCATTTGGATGGGCATTGCCCTTTAAAGGGCATTTAGCTCTTTTGCAAAGCCCTGAAAAGGGCAATCAGCTCTTTTAGGAATTCCCCAAACCCTAAGCTAAAAAAAAAACCACCCCAAAAACCCTTAAAAATCCTAACACTAACACCCGACGATCCACTTACAGTTCAGGACATCCATCCTCATCCAGCCAGCGAAGTCTTCATCCAATCGGAAATAAGTCTTCATCCAGAAGGCATCTTCTATCTTCATCCATCTGGCGTGTAGCGGGTCCATCTTGAAGACATCCGGCGCGGATCATCCTCTTTTTATGGTCGTTGGCGTAAACTGAAGGTTCCCTTTAAGTAACGTCATCCAAGATGGCGTCCCTTGCATTCCTATTGGCTGAAAGATTTCTATCAGCCAATAGGAATTAAAGGGGAAAAAATCCTATTGGCTGTTAATAAGGGGTTAATAAGTGTAGGTAGGGGCGGCGATGTTGGAGGAGGCAGATTAGGGGTTAATAACTGTAGGCAGGCGTCGGCGATGTTTGTTGCAGCAGATTAGGGGTGTTTAGACTCTGGGTTTATGCTAGGGTATTAGGTTTAAACATAACTTTTTCTTTCCTCATAGACATCAATGGGGCTGCATTACTGAGCATTTCTATCCACAATCGCAGGTGTTAGGCTTTATTTTTGCCAGCTCTCCCCATTGATGCCTATAGGGAAATATCGTGCATGAGCATGTCAAAGCAGCGATTGATTTTGGTGCGGTATGGAGCTCAACGCCACCATATCGCCCGAACAAGCCTGCTTTTTGTAAACTTGTAATAGCAGCGCTATAGGGAGGTGAAATAACGCCGCTTTTGTGGCTGTCAATAAAATCCCTATAGCGCTCAAAACTCGTAATCTAGCTGTTTATTATTTTTCGATGTGGGGGTTGGCGGTTTAGGTGTTTGTTAATATTTCTTGCGGGCACTAAGGTGTTTTTTTTTTGTTCATACTTCGTACGGGCGGTTAGGTTTTTTTTTGTTAATAATTCATGCGGGCAGTTAGATTTTTTACTATTTTGTGTGGGCGGTTAGGTTTTTTGTTATTTCGTGAGGGCGGTTCGTGTTTTTATGTTAATATTTTGTGTGGGTGCTTAGGTGTTTTTTCTTAATGCTTCGTTTGGCCACTCTGCATCCAGGTGGATTCTTTTGGCTGCACGTGCAGCCAACATTCTTTTGGCTGCGGGCGGAGCCAATATTCCTTTTTGGATGCGTGCACAATTTACGATGGCGACGGACGTGTTTCAAACACAACTCTAGTATAAATATGAGTATACTGTATATGTCTGTAAATACATCTGTACACATATATAAACACATATATTGCATTTACTTTACACTTGTAATACGAGCAAAATTTAACCCGCACGCAAACAAATGCGAAAACCCAATATTGCTTGTGCGCAATTTGCACTCCACTCGTAATCTGGCCCTAAGGAGTTGGACCAGAGAAAAGTATATTCTAATATATCCTAATACTTACATTTCACTATTAAAGTATAGAAGATGTTTAGTAGTTAAATTATTTGATAAGCTTTTCTAAAGGTTTAGAATATAACACTCATTTGGATGCAAAAGGTAGTAAGGAAACCATGAAATTATTAGACTGTGAGGTGGGAACAATTGATACTTCTTATAGGATAACTATGATAAGTGCATATTTGAAAAAGTCAGGAAATATATTAGTAATAAGAAACAAATTGAAACCATGAAGAGTTGATTAATTCAAAATAAGACGGTTGGTATCTTATGCCATACATCTCTAGAATATGCTTTTTAAATACTGTTTTTGAAGTTACCTTAATAACTATTTTTTCTAGGGAAGTTAGTGTTTTCATTGCTAATTAAATTGATTAAAACACTTTCACTTTGCTGAATAGATATTATTGATTTCAGAGGTCTAACTTTGGAGTTATATTGATCTGTTAACCTTTTTATAATTAATGAATGAGAAATTATTGTTATTACTTTATAAATTGAAGATTTAAATACTGATTAAACTGTGTGAAAGATAATTAGTGTAATGTATAAGTATAAACTTAGATCTTATATTGAATATGTCTTCTATGAGTCTAATTTATGTGATATGGTAATGTCTATTCAGATTTGCTTTTATTATAAAATTTGAAAGAATTGCCTTAAAAGAATACAGATATGAATAAATAAATGTTTTCCTATAAATGCTAATGAAATGCATACCCTAATAAAATAAAATATTGTGTTAAACCAATTGTTAAAGTGATACTTAACCCAATTTTTGTGTATAATGATTCAGATAGAGCATTCAATTTAAAGCAACTTTCTAATTTACTCCTATCAATTTTTCATTGTTCTATTTCTATCTTTATTTCAAAAGCAGGAATTTAAAGCTTAGTAGCCAGCCCATTTTAGGTTCAGCACTCTGGATATCGCTTGCTTATATTTGGCTACATTTAGCGAACTAATAAAGAAAGCACAACCCAGGTACTCAACCAAAAATGGGGCGGCTGCTTTTGAAATAAAGATAACAAGATAATGAAGAAAAATTGATAATAGGAGTAAATTAGAAAGTTGCTTAAAATCACATGCTCTTTCTGAATCATTAAACAAAAAATGGGTTTAGTGTCTCTTTAAGCCAGAACTTTCCAAACTTTTCATGTTGGTGACATACTTTTTAGGCCTACGTCATTTTGCAACACAGTAATTCAGTTGTACTAGCAAACAGGAGGTTAGACTAACTTGTTTTAAGAGATACGGACACATACATAAATTATATAATAACAAAATGTATTTACAAGTAACAGTATGAATGTGGCAGAAAGTCTGAAAAAATTAAATTAAAAATTAAAAAAAAAATGTGCTGAAGCAGGGACACACTACACACTGCCACCGACATAGTAATGGGTTGTTGCAAACAGTTTTTAAAAGCACTGCTTTAAGCAAACTATTGCCTAGATTTAGAGTTCTGCGTTAGCCGTCAAAAGCAGCGTTAAGGGGTTCTAATGCTGCTTTTGGCCGCCCGCTGGTATTTAGAGTCGGCCAGGTAAAGGAGTACTGCTCACTTTCAAGCCGCGACTTTTCCATACCGCAGATCCCCTTACGCCAATTGCGTATCCTATCTTTTCAATGGGATCTTCCTAACGCCGGTATTTAGAGTCTTGGCTGAAGTGAGTGTTACACCTCTACCGACAAGACTCCTAATGCCCATGGAAAGACTGTAGTTAAGAGCTTTATGGGCTAACGCCGGTATATAAAACTCTAAAGTACACTAACACCCATAAACTACCTATGTACCCCTAAACCGAGGCTCCCCCACATTGCCGCCACTATAATAAATGTTTTTAACCCCTAATCTGCCGACCGCACATCGCCGCCACCTACATTATCCCTATGAACCCCTAATCTTCTGCCCCTAACATTGCTGACGCCTACATAATATTTATTAACCCCTAATCTGCCCCCCCAACGTCGCCGCCACCTAACTTCAAGTATTAACCCGTAATCTGCCGACCGGACCTCGCTGCTACTATAATAAATGTATTAACCCCTAAAGCTAAGTCTAACCCTAACACCCCCCCTAAGTTAAATATAATTTTAATCTAATAAAATAAATTAAATCTTATTAACTAAAGTATTCCTATTTAAAACTAAATACGTACCTGTAAAATAAACCCTAATATAGCTACAATATAACAAATAATTACATTGTAGCTATTTTAGGATTTATATTTATTTTACAAGCAACTTTGTATTTATTTTAACTAGGTACAATAGCTATTAAATAGTTATTAACTATTTAATAGCTACCTAGTTAAAATAATTACAAAATTACCTGTAAAATAAATCCTAACCTAAGTTACAATTAAACCTAACACTACACTATCATTAAATTAATTAAATAAATTAGCTACCAATACCTACAATTAAATACAATTAAATAAACTAAACTAAATAAAAAAAAAAACCCCACTAAATTACAGAAAATAAAAAAAGATTACAAGAATTTTAAACTAATTACACCTAATCTAAGCCCCCTAATAAAATAAAAAAAAAACAAAATAATAAAAGTCCCTACCCTATTCTACATTACAAAGTAATCAGCTCTTTTACCAGCCCTTAAAAATGCTTTTTTATGGGGCATGCCCCAAAGTAATCAGCTCTTGTGCCTGTAAAAAAAATACAACCCCCCCAACATTAAAACCCGCCACCCACATACCCCTACTCTAACCCACCCAAACCCCCATTAAATAAACCTAACACTACTCCCCTGAAGATCTCGCTACCTTGAGTCGTCTTCACCCAGCTGGGCCGAAGTTTTCATCTGATGGGGCAGAAGAGGACATCCAGACCGGCAAAAGTCTTCATCCTATCCGGGCAGAAGAGGACATCTGGACTGGCAGACATCTTCATCCAAGCGGCATCTTCTATCTTCATCCATCCGGAGCGGAGCCATCTTCTTCTCAGCCGACGTGGATGCATCCTCTTCAACCTACGCCTACTCGCCGAATGAAGGTTCCTTTAAATGATGTCATCCAAGATGGCGTCCCTCGAATTCCAATTGGCTGACAGGATTCTATCAGCCAATCGGAATAAAGGTAGGAAAAATCTGATTGGCTGATTCAATCAGCCAATCAGATTCAAGTTCAATCCGATTGGCTGATCCAATCAGCCAATCAGATTGAGCTCGCATTCTATTGGCTGATCGGAATTTAATAATTTAATAGCTATTGTACCTAGTTAAAATAAATACAAAGTTGCCTGTAAAATAATTATAAATCCTAAAATAGCTACAATATAATTATTCGTTATATTGTAGCTATATTAGGGTTTATTTTACAGGTAAGTATTTAGTTTTAAATAGGAATACTTTAGTTAATAAGAGTTAATTTATTTAGTTAGATTAAAATTATATTTAATTTAGGGGGGTGTTAGGGTTAGGGTTAGACTTAGCTTTAGGGGTTAATACATTTATTATAGTAGCGGCGAGGTCCGGTCAGCAGATTAGGGGTTAATACTTGAAGTTAGGTGGCGGCGACGTTGGGGGGGCAGATTAGGGGTTAATAAATATTATGTAGGTGTCGGCGATGTTGGGGGCAGCAGATTAGGGGTTCTTAGGGATAATGTAGGTGGCAGCGGTGTCCGGAGTGGCAGATTAGGGGATAATTGTGTAATGCAGGTGTCAGCGATAGCGGGGTCAGCAGATTAGGGGTTAATAAGTGTAAGGTTAGGGGTGTTTAGACTCGGGGTTCATGTTAGGGTGTTAGGTGCAGACTTAGAAAGTGTTTCCCCATAGGAAACAATGGGGCTGCATTGGGAGCTTAACGCTGCTTTTTTGCAGGTGTTAGGTTTTTTTTCAGCCCAAACTGCCCCATTGTTTCCTATGGGGGAATCGTGCACAAGCACGTTTTGCCAGCTTACCGCTACCGTAAGCAACACTGGTATTGAGGGTTGAAGCGGCGGTAAATTTGGCTCAACGCTCCCTTTTTGGAGCCTAACGCAGCCTTTCAGACAACTCTAAATGCGTTGTTTGGAAGCAGCGGTAGGAAAAAAAACTGCGTTAGCTACGCGGGTCTTTACCGACAAAACTCTAAATCTAGCCTTATAATTCCTAAATAATGCAGCTGAAAATAACTCTTCAATATCCACAAAGAGAAAAGATTGTGAAACATCTATATATAATTTTCTTTAAATTGATATTACAAGAAACTTTTTTTTTGCAATTATTTTCTTTCTTTTTGTGACTGAAGGCTGCAAATAATTCATTATTTATTATGTTACTAAGAGCTGTCATGTCACTTAAAATGATGTATTATGTTTTAAATGCAGTAAAAGTGTAATTATTCAGATGTAGTAACAGTCAGAAAAATAGTATTCTTTTTTTATTTTATTTATTCTTATTTTTGGGTCTTTTGCCTTTTCATACTGTATTATTGGCCTGCTCAGATAATTATATACAGTAGCTGCTCACAATGCTTACTATGCATTTATAGTTCTTTTCTGTTTTAGGTGAGATTTATTCGAAAGCGTATCACATCTGTTTCTTCTTTATCACCTATATGGTACCACTGTGTCTGATGATTCTAGCATACTTGCAAATATTCCGAAAACTATGGTGCCGGCAGGTAAGATTTTAATAAATAATCAATATTAGTTAATAAATATTTATATTTAGAAAAGAAAGATATTTTCCCTAAATATCTCTAATTACAGTATATTCATATTAATGATTCATTTTTAAAAAAGGGGTAACACACACACACACACATACATATTTTTCCAATTTTAAAGTAAAGATATAATTGCATTGATACAACCTTCATGTTCCTGTCTTAATTTCATATACAATTTATTGGCAAATTTCACTTGACATAGTTCAATTTAAAAATGTAATTTATTTGCCACACTTTACTTGAAAAATGTAGTAAGTTTCAGTAGCAGGGCTGTCACGGCCTGGCACTGGGCCACGGCCCGGCTGTTGAGAAACTAAGAGTCACGCGACTTGTTACATTACATCATAGCCCATGTTATGTATATAATTTATGTATGACGTTTCATACTAGATGCAATAAACCTTGCAAGGTCAGAAACAGAGAAAGCTTATGGTCCTTGCTGAGCTTGCAACCAGCAGTAATTAAGAGATTAAAAAAGAAAAGGGGTTGAATCTCAGGGTCAAAGCGAGATACTAAGTCCTATACAAATTAAAGAGCCTTGCAATGCTTAACCTTAAAAGACTCCTCACAGTAAGTTGCATTTATTAACAATATTAATTTACATAAAATGTATATATATTAGAATTCATATTTTGTATTTTTATATAATAGTATAATTATGAATATGAATTTAGAGGATCTGGTATTTAATGTGTAATCTTTGCTATGTATACTACAATATATTTTGTTTAAATAAATAATACATTTATTGTGCAATATTTTGCACCGCTTATGGGCCCCATGTATTAAATGGCGGGTTGAAAAGCTTCTCAACTTTAGAAGTTGTCCAGCGACCTTCCCTGCATATGGGCAACGGATCTGTCTGTCCGCTGGCCCATATGCATCTCACTACACACTGCGATGAGAGTATCATAACATTGTCATCAGCATATACCAGTAGAGGTGTACTTTTTCTATCATTATACTTCCTGTACATGAAAATATTATCCATAACAAAATACAATCATATATAGGGGATATTTTTATTTTTTCTGTCTTCTTGATTTGATTTATTACAAATTCCATAATTATTGATTGCAGACAAAGAGCTAGATTAAGAGTGGAGCACTAACAGTTTTGGGCAAGAGAAAAAAGGGTTTGTTGTGGGTATTTGCGCTCTTTGGGTTTTTCGGTCGTATTACAAGTGGAAAGTAAAGGCAATCACTTGAGCACAATTGAAGTTAATGCTCATTGAGATAGCGCATCTTCAGAGCTCTGGTTAACTGTTTTGCAAAACAAAAAAGTGTCACAAAAACGCATCAAAAATACATTACAAAGTACAGTTACACTCATAATAACACCACCTAATAAACATTATTTTTTAAAAATTGCACTAAAAGTTATAAGGGCTCAAAGATATGAGGTCTCAGGTGTTAGAAAAAAAAGTTTGTCTAAAAGGATGAAAGAGATTTGAGAAAAGTGTTTGTGCTCTGAATCTCATGTTAGCTTCTGTAAATCTGGTGACTTCAAGCATTCAGTTTCCCAAAAAGAAATTTAGTGACAATCCTTTTACTCAATGCCATTCTCCTCCTTTATCTCATCCTCCTTTATTTGTGGCTAGTGAGGATGCATTTGAAGTTAAAAGGATATTGGACTCTTGTATTTATTGTGGTTACCTTCAATGTTTAATCAAATGGAAGGGTAAGGTCTAGAGGAGAACTCATGTGAACCTTCAGCTATTGGGCATGCTCCTCAACTTCTATGGCTATTTCATCTTCAACATGCTTCCTGTCCTGTTTGTGCCCTGAGGTCACACTTTAGGTGGAGGCATTGTCAGACCCAGAGGCCCACCGTACTTACCTGTGATCAGGTCCTGGAGTGTGCTTATAGATGCACTATCCTGAAGAGGTCTGCTGCTGTGAGTAGTAGGGGCCATGCTAAGAAGCCTTCAGCTTAGCACGACTGGCTACTACTGATCTACTGTTCTTCTGCCTTATCCTTTGGTAACAAGACTGAATGGGAGGTGTTAAAAGGTCATCTTTGCCTTCCATTCAGTGCTAGGTTATTTTCTTATGAAGACCCTGGCAATCTTGTTCCTTGCCTGCTTTCCAATTACTGACCCTGTCAAGTTATCTGGACTCTGTTATCTACCTGACCCATACATGCTTTGTCACTTAAGGACTATTAATAAGGTTAAAATCTTTTGCAACTGTAACCTGACTTATATGTTTGTTTTTCCCTTCTGTTCTACTCTGTTTGATTCTGACTTATTTTTTTTTGTGCCGGTCAGATACATGCGGGTATTACAAACTGAAAGTAAAAAGTTTTCGATCATGCACTAACCCAAGGCACACAAAAAGTTGAAGTTACAATATTGTGATCACGTTAACTCATTCTCCCATAGACTTCAACTGAACGTAAAAAGTGGAGAAATAACATACTGGCGCGCAAACCCAAATGTGTTTTCTCAAGTGCGCTAACCTGACATGAATTCTTAATATTTCACATTCCAATGTTCTTCACATAGCAGAATATGTTTTATTGATTCATAAATACATATTTCTATATATATATCTAATGTGTTTTTGGTAAAATATATATCTTGTGCTCTTGCAAATGGACAATATCCTTGTAAAACTGCTGCCATATAGTGCGTATGCTCATATGCTTATTTCTAAGCTGTTGAACTACCTTTTATCTTAGTACATTTTGACAGGTTAAAATAGTTAGACACTGCTAGTACATGTGTTTCATATAGAAACCATTGTGCTCACTCCCATGGTCTTATTTAAGAGTCAGCACTGATTGGCTAAAATGCATATCTCTCAATAGCATTGAAATAAGGGGGCAGTCTGCAATGGCTTAGATACAAGTTAATCATAGATGTAAACGTGTATTAATATAAGTGTTGGTTTTGATTATCTATCTTGTTAAACAATAACACTTCTGGGGTAGACTGTCCCTTTAAATTAATAGTTAAAGTTCTCAGTTTTATTGTTTTTTACTGCATTTATTATGTACCTTTAAAGGGACATAATACTCATATGCTAAATCACTTGAAACTGATGCAGTATAACTGTAAAAAGCTGACAGGAAAATATCACCTGAGCATCTCTATGTAAAAAAGGAAGATATTTTACCTCACAATCTCCTCAGCTCAGCAGAGTAAGTTCAGTGTAAAAAGTTTTACTTCAGCTGCTACCAGAATGAAGAAATGAACAGCAGCCAATCAGCATCAACAGTGCTGAGGTCATGAACTCTTACTGTGATCTCATGAGATTTGACTTAACTCTCATGAGATTTCATAGTAAGCTTCCTTTACCCAATTGGTGAAATAATATGAGAGTGCACGAAGCTCATCCTTTCAGTTGTCCCGGGACAGACATACTAATATGCTGCTTAGAAATCCTTTACAATGGGAGGTGGCTACTGAGGAACTTTTGAGGTAAAATATCTTTCTTTTTTACATAGAGATGTTCAGGTGATATTTTCTAATCAGCTTTTTACAGCTATGCTGCATCACTTTCAAGTGTTTAAACATTTGGGTATTATGGCCCTTTAAGTAATTTTTTTAGTTTTAACAAAAATGCAGTGCACAAAAACTAGATATATAAAAAAAAAGAATACATTTATAATTACATAGAACAAGTAAACTAAAGCTAATACAGCTGATTGCAGCTTTAAAATGGCAAAAATCTACACTGTAGCACAAAATAGAAAATTGTAATTAAAAACAAACATTTGTAATAATATCTGTTTGAAACAAACCAGACCACAAATAAAATAAAAATTATGAAAAGGCGAAACTGAGCTTGAATATGTAGTGCAACTTGAGATCTGAAGTAAAGTGTAAGGGTTAAAAAAAAGTTGCACAAAACATATCAGAAACACATTGTAATAAAAAGTTCAACACATATATGCACTTTTTTAATAAAAATATATAATTTAAATCTTAATAAAAAGGTTTTCAAAATACGGAAAAAAAACTCTAAGATTACAAAAATTAATAAACGAAATTATCAAAAATAAAAACAATTATACCTAATCTAATAGGCCTATAAAAATAAAAAAGCCCCCAAAATAAAAACACCCCCTAACCTAACAATGACCTACCAATAGCCCTTAAAGGGCCTTTTGTAGGGCATTGCCCTAAGTTAAACAGCTCTTTTACCTACAAAAATTACAAAGCCCCAACCAACCCCCTAAAATAAAAAAAACCTAAGTCTAAAAAAATCCTAAAATACCCATTCCCCCTAAAGGGGCATTTGTATGGGCATTGCCCTTAAAAGGGCATTCAGCTCTTTTACTGCCTTTAAAAAGGGCATTCAGCTCTTTTACTGCCCAAAAGCCGTAATCTAAAAAAAAACACCCCAAAAAACAAACAAACAAAAAAACTAATACTAACCCCAGAATATCTACTCACAGTTCCTGAAGTCCGGTCATCCATCCTTATCCAGGTGGCGAAAAGTCTTCATCCAGGCGGCGACATCTTCCGCCATTGCGGGACCATCTTCTACATTCATCCCGGGGGCGTGGAGCTGTGGAGGCGCGGAGCTGTCCAGGACCAGCAATGACATTCAGCACTGAGCGTCCCCTTCATAAGTGTTTTGTGTCCATTTAAAATAATAACAAATATATATATATTTGTTTATAAGTGAATCAGATCATATTGTATGATTTTTTCTACAGTTAGAAAGCTCCAAGTTTTTGTTGAATATGATAATCTTTTTATATACTTTTTTGAATAGTTTTACAATAATTTCTAAACTCTGTGAAAAAATAACTAGTTGAAACTGTCATGCTCTGAAATCTATCCTTATGCCAAAAAAACATTTATATAAAAATGTTTTATAGGTTAATCAAAAGACAAAGGGGCCGATTTATCAATGTCTGGCGGACATGATCTGCTGTAGCAGATCATGTCCACCAGAAATCGCTGAATGCCGACAGCATATGCTGTCGGCATTTAACATTGTACAAGCAGTTCTGGTGAACTGCTTGTGCAATGCTGCCCCCTGCAGATTCGTGGCCAATCGGCAGCTAGCAGATGGTGTCAATCAACCCGATCATACATGATCGGGCAGATTGATGTCCGCAGCCTAAGAGGAGGCATATGACTTAAGGAGCAGTGGTCTTAAGACAGCAGCATTAGGGCACATTCGGCCCTTAATAAATCAGCCAATAGCTTAGGGGTTAAGCTTTAGCAAATAGTATACTTGGTTCTAGTTTGTATTGTTTGTAGTCATAGTTATTTGGAGCTTTTAGTGTTGTTTCTTGTTTTAATATTTATGTTAAAGTTCACACTGAAGTATCCAAGACCACCTTGGAACTTTATGGTTCAAGCATTATCTGTTGTGTGCCCCCACCAACTACCATGTGTGCTATACTTTCCCTATGTATTTATGTTTCCTTTCTTGCTTTCTTTCTTCTGTCCAGTTTTTCTTTCACCCTTTAGTTTTTTTGTTGTATTTATTGCCTTTTCAATATTTATTTCTCCCTCATTCTTTTTCTCATTTCACTTTCTGTTCTTTAATTGATGATTCTGTGATGAATAAAACAACTTTTTAAAAGATTGATAATTTATAAATCAATAATGTTAATATAGTCTTGTACAGTGATTAAAGGACCACCCAATGCAGTAGAATTGCTAATTAGCAAGTGCATAATATAAAGACGATGATCTAACACCTACTCTAAATTTAAAATAAGCAGTAATTTTTTTTCTGACAAATGTATTTGTTCTCCCATTTTTCGGGCCTCTTGTATCATGTGACATACATCAACCAATCACAGACTAGTAAACATACCTATACCCTGTGAACTTGTGCACATGCTCAGTAGGATCTTGCTCCCCAGAAAGTGTGTATATTAAAAGACTGTGCAAAATTTTCTAATGGAAGTAAATTGGAAAGGGTCTAAAAACTGCAAGCTCTTTCTGAATGATACAAGTTTATTTTGACTCGAGTGTCCATTTAAGATAATGCATTCAAAAAAATTGTAAAGAAAATGTTCAATTACTGGTCACAATATTTCTATTGCATGATCAAGATATAATATTATCTTATATATTATAGTGTAATGCCAATATTCTCTTTAGGAGTAATCATAGGGAGAAAAAGCCAAATAAAGCTAATAGGGCTTAATTTCTATTATTATTATTATCAGGTATTTATAAAGCGCAAACAGATTACACAGCGCTATACAAGTAATAGTAAAACATTACAAGGATGCATTACAAACAAACAAGTACAGTATTGGGGTACATTACAGTTGTAGGTGCAATAATGAGTTATACAAAAGGAGAGGAATGCCCTGCCCTTGAGCAGAATCAGTAGTAGTTCATTTTAAATACAAAGTGTCCTGCAGGTAGAAAGGCGCTCAAGCTTACAATCTAAGGGAGAGGTAATGGACACGAAAGGTAAGGGAAATAAGTCTGATATAAGGCAGGGTAAGCTGAGAGTGGGTGAAGTGTGTGGCAAGAAAATGAGGGTTGGGAGAGTGTAACAGAATATGGTAAAGTGTCAGTACAGAGGCTGTGAGTCTAAATTTTTGTTTCTAACCTGGTTCGTTAGTGACAGCTGCAACTAATTGTTGTTTTTTTTTTTTTAATTCTTTTTATTGAAGAAACACAGGTACAGTTAATCAAGTGCGAATATAGACATGTCAAGTCACAACAACATTGCGTTTCATATCATGGATTAAATACCACATATAGATTGATTTACAATACAGTATCCATAATGAAACATTTGTTAACAAAAAAAAATACTTAGCCGAACAGCAAGAAAAAAAAATAAAAATAAAAAATATATATATATATATATTTTTTTTTTTTCCTTAAAGTGTAACACGTATGCAATCTGCCCGTTTAGAGGTCAGAACATTATGATAGCGTGGCCTAATCCATACAATAAGGATTATATCATAATTAGTTACTGATTATCTCCTATTGCACCTGCGTTTCCTAGTTTTTACTTTTTTTCCCCCTTTGTTATTATTTTCATATAATACATGCTCATCCTGTTCTAAATCCAAGAAATTTCAAACAACCCTCCCATAGAAGACACAGCTTCTCCTTTGGTTCTAATCTATGCTGGGGACGCAACTCCCCTTGTCTTACATACATGATAATAGTAACAAACTAAACAGTAGAATAAATATCCTACCTAATCATCTGCATGTTTCACCTTTAATCATAATACAACTCTTCCTTCATTTCCATATCTTCTTACCAATGATATTCCATTCCTCCATAATTATATTTATTAGAAGCTAAACCCTACCAAAAAAAAAAAAAAAAAAAAAACATCAACTGAAAACATAATCTCTGGCAGCCAAGCGCTCCGGCACAAAGTCTATGGATAACTCATATCCAGTGAAGGGGAGCCGCCTCCTCTGCTACCATCATTAACAGGAAAGACATGTTTTTTAAGGGAGCCATAAATTGGATCTGTTCTACCCTGGGCCAAGCTAAAATTACTCTTTTCCATTTATTGATAAACATTCTGCGCACTCTTTCTGAGGCCCACACTAAATGTTGTCTTTCTATGCACATTTGCATTTTTATATTGTTTATAAACTCCGGTAGACTAGGCGCTACAGGGGATCTCCATTTCTGGCCGCTAAAATAGCCATATTTATTAACTGTCTATCTGCTTTTGAGCCAACATCATCTTTCAAGAGGAGAATATTACTCCACTGTAAAGAGCATTTTTCTTGTATATATCTATTGATCCAATACTGAATTTTGCTCCAAAATTGTCTGATTTTTGGGCATTCCCATAGACAGTGGCTCAAATCTGCGCTTTCTCTGTTACATTTGAAACAGTTTCCTTTGTCCCCCACCTGTGACCATTTCCTGATCCTCATCGGCGTTAAATAGAAATTATTTATTAATTTGATTTGAGATTCCTTCCAACTCACTAGTACTGTCACCCCCTCTGCTAACTTAAAACTCTTTTGTATTTCCTCTACCTGGGAAACAATGTGGTTTTTCCTAAGTGCCTCTTCTATTTTATTCAAATGTTCTTTCCCAGAAATAGTTTGTAATAATCCGTACCAATAAGATATGGTCCTTTTACCCGCACTATATAATTTCACTCCTGAGTCAATTCCCGGGTCCCATACCATCCTCTGCGATTTCAACAACTTTGTTAAGTAACTTCTAACCTGCAAATATGCAAAAAAGAGTTTTGCCGACAAGTGGTATTGATTGGCCAGTCTCTCATATACCTGTACCACTTGCCCATCTGACTCTAATAATTGTGCAAAATAAATTATCCCTTTCAATTTCCACTCTCTGAAGACCGGATTGTTTATCCCAGGCAGAAAGTCCGGTGTGACGACAATCAGTAGAAATTTAGTTAAGCAGAATTCTTGGCCTAAAAGGCCACAATACACCTGCCATGCCCGTACCACATTTAGAAAGGTTAATAAGGGATAGACATTACTCGGTAATTTCCCATACGGATAGTGTAAAATTGCTTTAAGGTCAAAAGGCTTAACCATTTCTGATTCTAACTCGAAATACGTCACATAATTAGCCTCCGTGAGCCAGTCTATACCGAACTTGACTATTGAAACAATGTTATATTTAACAATATTCGGTAATGCAAAGCCACCAAATTTTTTATTCTGTGTGAGTTTGTCCAATGCTATTTGCGGCCTTTTTTTACCCCATATAAAAAGAGTACAGGCTCTATTATACCTTCTGACATCTTGTATGGTAATGAACAGTGGTAAATTTTGCATTAAAAACAATAGTTTCGAGAAAACGATTGTTTTGATCAGCATAATCTTAGCCGATATCGATAGATAGTGAATATTCCACTTTCCTAGCATCCCTTCAATATTCTCAAAGAACTCTGCATAATTAAGATGGTACCAGTCTTTAGGGTTACTCCCTATTTTTATTCCCAGATAATTAAGGGCCTTCACTTTCCTTAGCCCATGATTACATATACTAGATGATGTTTTGTTAACCCACAATAACTCAGACTTCTGTGCATTAATTTTGTATCCCGTAAAAAGACTATAATTATTAATCATCTCTAAGCTTTTGGGGATACTAGCCCTAGTATCCTGTAAAAATAACATAAGATCATCTGCATAGAGCGAAACCAGAAATTTTTGACCTCCGATTCCCATCCCCTCGACTTCCTGTCTCAATATAATCGCAAGCGGCTCCAGGGCAATGTCAAACAGGAGCGGGGATAACGGGCAACCTTGCCTAGTCCCTCTTTGTAATGTTATATGTTGGGATAATTCACCATTTACCAATAATTGGGATCTTGGACAGCTATAAATCCTTTTAATCATAGCCATTATATTCCCCACAAAACCAAATTCCCTAAGAGCTGTAAATAGGTGCTTCCATACGATGGCATCAAACGCTTTTTCAGCATCTAGTGTGAGCAGCGCCAGATCAGGTAAACTTTTACTACTCGAGTCCTGTATTTTGTTATAATAATGATCTAATGCCACAAGGACCCTCTGCATATTGCGTACCGGATTCCTGCCCGGGATAAATCCAGTTTGGTCCTCATGGACCAGATTCCCAATTACTTTCTTCATTCAGTCTGCTATTATTGCCGTGAATATTTTATAGTCTTGATTTAAAAGCGAGATCGGTCTATATGAACCCATTTCTTCCGGATCCTTACCTTTCTTGTGTATTAAAGATATAACAGAATCTGTAAAATAAGATGAATTAGATTTCCCCTGAACATAATAGCTGTTATATAGCTCAACCAATGTGCCCGTGATCTCCTCTTTAATAATCTTATAGAATTCCGCTGGCAGGCCATCTGGTCCTGCAGCTTTATTAGTTTTACTACGGTCTATCATTTAACTTCCTCCTCTGTGATCGGCAAATTAATCTGCTCTTGTTCGCTTTGGGTTATTCTTGGTACCTTAATTTTTTGCCAGAATTCTCTCTTTCTAATCTCATCGATCTTTTCTCCGGCATATAGGTTCTGATAATATCTATAGAAAGCATCACGTATCTCTGCAGACTTAGTATATGTTTTATGACCTTCTCGGATTAAGCAAATCATGTTATTCTTTTTCCTAAATTTGATTATTTTTGCTAGATGTTTAGCCGAAATCCCCTGATATCCTGCACAATATGCTCTAATTCTCATGTCCTCCCTCGCCCAACTTTCCCGTAGAAAACTTTCTCTTTCTGCTTTCGCTGCCCTATATCTGTTCCAGTTAAAAGGATTGGGAGTACTCATATATCTGGTATAAGCGTTTTTGAGCTGATTTGCCAGATGGATCTCTCTCCCCTTATGTTTACGTTTCCTTTGTATCATATAACTTTTTATTTGACCCCTTATAACTGCCTTGCCAGAGTATTTCTGAATGTGATAGTGTATAATTAGTGCGCCAACGGTCTGATAATCTACTGTCTGTCTGACAGTGATACAAAATCACAGTGTTAAAAACCTAAATAAATAACTATCTGATACAAATAGTTATATAACAAAACCCCGATCAAATTAGGATACAAGTGAGTTATTAAGAAACAAATAAATTATTCTTAGATAGTAGTAGTGATAACGTGATACAGTGGTGTCTTGGCAGCGAACACCCCAAATTATTAAGGTGATAAAACTGCAAGGCACTGTAATAAATAGGCACAGCAATGTGACCCAGGGGTGGATACTATATAGAAAAAAAGATAAAAGAAGGCGCCAACATAGTGCGGTTACCAATGGGATGGGACACGCTTAGTAAATATACCAAATACTCACAGGATGAAAGACACTTGAAAAGTGTCACAGATGCCTCCTGGACTCTCAGAGTTGTCCAGCTAACTCCCACTCCACTGTGGTTGTAAGCTTCCGCTTGTCTCTGCCGATTTGGATAGCTCCGCTGGTGGTTCTGGCTCCCAGCCACTGTTCCAAAAGGACTCTCTTGCGGTTTCCCCAAATCCAGTTATCCAGTGCAGATCCGTACTCTCCGGTGGGAGGTAATACAGCAAGGAAAAAAGTAGTTTGTCTAGTGGTAACAAACTACAATATTGCCAATAAAGATATAGTGAAAAGAAAGTTTGTGGCTGCAGTTATAAAATCAAAAAAGACTTTATTTACACAACGTTTCTCGGTCTGTACGTGACCGTTTCCTCAGGTGCATAAGTGTATAATAGAACACATAAAAACCACGAACTTATAACAATAGTACAGCGTCTCCAAATGCATACTGCGCATGTACGTGGGTGTGTCCCCATGCTGAGAGTTCCAATTGGCGTTAACTAACCAATGAGGTGCTTGTAATCACACACCTCCATAATTACGAGTGTAATGGGGAATTACTCAGTGTGGTTAGAACAGATAGCCCACACAGTTTAAAAGCCGCAATGGGCTATGATATCGATAAATCTAATGATTAGGTACAGTGCAATGATAAAATATTATATAAAAAATATATATATAAAAACATATCTATAAAATATATATGTATATAAACTACCAGATTGGGCACACCCACTAGCTATGTATACAAAAATTCTATTACTAACGTTTATGAAGTCATTAACTCTTCACATAATAAGTTTACATACAGATGGTTAATTCCATATATATAAGAGATCTTACAAGTGAAATGCAAACTATGAACAATATAACCTATATTTAAAAATTATATATTGGAAATATAAAAGGTGTATATTGGAAATATAAAATTTATCTCCCCCATGATACGATTGATTCCACAATTGCACTAGTCAAAATGAATATTAAACCACAGTTTTAGATAAGTCCATATTTGTCCACGTGATCAGAGAGTATTCAATTAAAAGATCTATAAGTTTAAAAGAACATTCAGTTAAAATACTAAGCCATTTGGTTGGAAGGGCTGGGTGGCCCTTATAAGAGCTATTCTGCCTATAATATTCTTTCCAACTATTTACCAAAAAATTATAAAATTTGCCATCGTATATCATATGTTTAGGAAAACTAAATGAATTTGTTTTTGGGTCTTTTTTAATCCCAGCTTCTATCTTGAGACTAATTATCGCATGATCAGATATTGTTATCTCTGCTATATGCGTCTCCAATTCTAGGGCCATTAAATTCTCTTCTATCAGGAACATGTCTATCCGCGAGAAGTTTCTATGGGATTTAGATTCACACGAGAATTCACGTTTATCAGGATGCTGAAAACGCCATATGTCTTTTAATTTTAATGTCTTTGCGAATTCTCTAAAAAGTTTTGCCTCTTTATTGTGCCTATTTATGGCTCTAGACCTGAACCTATCAATTGATGGATACATAGTAGCGTTAAAATCTCCGGCCATGATTATATTTTGCCCTAGATATGATGCCAGTTTATGTTTAATTTTTCCCCAGAATTCTATATTAATTTAATTCGGGCCATAAATATTACACAGCGTCCAGATTTCCTTATTAATTTCCACCTGTACAATCAAGAATCTCCCTTGTGGGTCTCGCACCTGTTTTATAATCTTATATCCCAAAGTCTTATTAAATAATATTGCCACTCCACACTTCCTGCTATTACAAGGTGTGGCGACAACTTCCGCAATCCAGTTGGCCCTTAATTTGGATAATTCTACCTCTTTGAGGTGTAATTCCTGCAAAAACATGATATCAGCCTTATGGCGTTTCAACATTTTTAAGATATTTTTCCTCTTAATGGGGGATGTGATCCCACCCACATTCCATGAAATTAGTTTCAACATCTTTCTCCTTTAATGGTATAAAATCTTGCGTTAAAATTTTTTTATCTACACTCATTCCTCTGCCGCAGCGTCCTGACTGCCAGAAAACAACAATAACAAAAAAAAAACAAAAAAAAAAAACCCTATCAATAATAACTAAAAACTTCATCTTATGCTTGCTTATAAATAACAAATGAAAAACAGTACTAACATTTCTATGGTTGCACCTCTACTCCTTTCTCTGAACAATATTTTTTGGCTTCTTCTGCTGTATTTAGCACGGTCATATTTCCCTCTAGATTCAACACTACAATTTTAGCCGGATATCTCAAATTCACCCTGATTCCAGCTTTAATTAAGCCCGTACAAAAAGGTGCCATGATTTTCCTTTCTGAGGAAGTCTCTACTGAGAAATCTTGGAACAAGTATATTTGTTTTGAGCCAATCATGAGTGCTGGTGTTTTCTTATAGCATCTCATTAACTGTAATTTGTCCTGGAAATTAAGATATTTTATGAGTATCATCCTCGGTCTTATACTGCCATCTGGGAATTTTTTAATATTGCCTATTCTGTGTGCCCTTTCAACCTGGATATTTCCTGTCGTTTGCATTCCCAAAGCTTGTGGTAACGTATTTGCACCAAAAAGTATCAAATCTTCATAATCCCTCCCTTCTGGTAGCCCTACAATTCGTATATTATTCCTGCGTGATCTATCTTCAAGATCGTCTATTTTTAGTTGCATTATTTTTATTTTCTCCTCATAATTTGACCAATTTGCTTCCTTCACATTTAATCTGTCCTCTATATCTGATACTCTCTCCTCTACTTCCAATATTCAACTAGAGAATGATCTAATTTCTACTGATAGGGAGGCAATTTCACTTTTTACGGCTTCAAATTGGGGCAATATCATATCGGCTAATTGGTTTAATGTTAATTGCTTTTCCTGGCAGGTCACCTGATCTTCATTAAGGGACTCTGTTCCTATATCTGATGGCATCTTAGTTCTCTTATCTTTTTTGGGGGGCATGGCAGGAGACCTTGTTTTAAGGTTCGGTATAAATTTTTCCATAAGGCTATAATAGGTATGCTGTATTTATATGTTGAGAAAATAAATAAATAAATAAATAAAATAGAAAAAGGAAAAAGGAAAGGGGAAAGGATCGTGAGAAAGTGAGAAAAAAAAAAAAACAGTTGTGTAAGTGATCTACCAGGCTAACTTAGAAGCCTAGCTTGGTCTAAATATACTACTATGTGTGTAAACCTCTATATAGTGAAAATCGTTTAAACAGGAGAGATAGTGCTGTGACTCTCCCTATAACCAAGTCTTAATTCATCATCCGATCTTGACCAGGCCTATTGCTGCTTAATTTCCGAGATCAGACGAGATTGGGTGTCTATAATATATTGTAGCGGTATGCCACTATGTATAATACTACTTAATACAAGTGCTTATATGTGAGGAAAAAAAAAAAAAAAAAAGACGCAGGAAAATATATAAAGATACACTCACTAAAACCTTTGAGCTATCTGAATAGACTACTATATATCTATATAGTTATGTATTAAGGAAATCACCCCACCAGAATAGATATTGTTGTGATTCTCCCTTCAATATAAATTCTACTTATTTTGCTTTTGTTTTTTGGTTTGATACTCTGCACATGTAGATTTGTAGACTGTTTTCCAACCTTATTAATTTTAGTCAACCGTTAATCTTATGCCCCATCTTATATCTAAACAATCTGAGAGCCTTAGTAACGTTGCTTACAATATATAACATCAGTGGGTGTCACTCTGAGAACTGCATCCTAATATATAAATCAAACATTTCATAAATCATTGCATTTCTACCTCTGCCAGTTCATAACCCACAGATACAAAAGAAAAAATCAGAAGCAGCAAAAAAAAAAAAAAAAAAGAAAAAAAAAAAGAAAGCAGTCCCTCAATATTTGTAGCCTTCAGTTGATAAGGTATCACCAAAAAATAGTCTTTAATCCACCGCTTCTATCGATATTAGAACAAGACAGACATCTCTCAAGTCATAACCATTAGCCTTTCAACAACGATAGCCTTTCAGCTTCCGCTAGCTGGTGTTTTTTAACACTATAATTAATGTTCTTGAGATTTCCCTAGGGGTTTATATACCAAGCTTTTTTTTTTTTTCCCTTTTTACAGTTTGAAAGTTCGTTTTTACAAACCCCACTTGTCTTCTGATGTTTAGTTCTAAAGCCACCTGATCGAGAATTCTTTTCCCCTTTTTTTTTTTTTTTCTTTCCTCCTTCGCCTTTCCCCACAAACCAGGTTCCCGGCAAGTGTAGGCAATACTTGTATCTCTTTTTGCTTTACTCCTTTTTACTCTTCTGCACTCCAGCACAAATTTTTCTGTTTTTTTTTTTAAAAACTCAGTCAAACATGTTCATCCACACTGACTAGTACAAATCAGAAGGGTGTTTTCCGCTCTTTCCCACAGTTTTACAGCTTGACTCAGACCAGCAAGATTACAGCCTATTCACCCACATCCCATCACAGCACTCCCTTTATGGTTATTCCTCCGCCGTAAAACAGGAGGCTTACTGTCACTCCAGCCCCTTATACTGTGTTTTACAATGTATTTATTGCCACTTTTGAAGCACGAACCAGTAAGTTATAATGTCCTTTTTCCACTAGTATGTCAGACTGGTAGTATAAGAAACCACACTTGCATATCCCCAGTGAACCCAGTCATGCAAGATATAACAGCCTTTTTCACACATAAATCAGGTTTAAAATGTTATTTAGCCATGCGTGTCGCCATTAAACTTTGTTCAGCGTACCAGGCCGCTGTTTTCAGGCTCCTTCCCTGTTACTCCACCTTCCCGGCAATAGCTGAGATACCTCCCATCCACGCCGGGTGATGCGTGCAGGTCACGGACTCTGATGATGTTTTGTGATGGCAGTCTTTCGTCACTGCCTAGGCGATTTTCGTGTATGCAGCGGTCTCATAAACGCTCTTCTTCTGCTGTCTGAGTCCCAATTTTCAGAGCGCTGTGATGCGTGTCCCTGGCCGGGACCGACCGGCCACAAATTCAGTCAGTTTTAGACTTCCAGCTCAGGTGTGTTCTTTTCCTCCCCAAGCAGGGCTCTCACCCCCGCAATAGGAGCAATTTTCACGGGGTATGGTGGAAAACCGTCTCTCTCTCACAGAGCTCTTGGCGTGCACTTCTCACACCACTCCCACAGAAAGTCCCCAACCCAATTGTTGTTAGGAGGTGTGTATATATTAAGGTAAACACCAGGGTGGGAGATGAAGGGAGGCTTGGGGGGCTAGTGGGTGCAAATTTCAGAGATATTGCTGTAGGTGTGCTTGAAAATTGCAGAGGAAATTTCAGAGATATTGCTGTAGGTGTGAGCTTGAAAATTGCAGAGGAAATTCCAGAGATATTGCTGTAGGTGTGAGCTTGAAAATTGCAGAGGAAATTTCAGAGATATTGCTGTAGGTGTGAGCTTGAAAATTGCAGAGGAAATTTCAGAGATATTGCTGTAGGTGTGAGCTTGAAAATTGCAGAGGAAATTTCAGAGATATTGCTGTAGGTGTGAGCTTGAAAATTGCAGAGGAAATTTCAGAGATATTGCTGTAGGTGTGAGCTTGAAAATTGCAGAGGAAATTTCAGAGATATTGCTGTAGGTGTGAGCTTGAAGATTGCAGAGGAAATTTCAGAGATATTGCTGTAGGTTTGAGCATGAAAATTGCAGAGGAAATTTAAGAGATATTGCTGTAGGTGTGAGCTTGAAAATTGCAGAGGAAATTTCAGAGATATTGCTGTAGGTGTGAGCTGTAACAAAGAGCCCATAATTAATTGATTAATTTCTAGCCCATATTTAAAGCATTGTGGACCGACCGGCCACAAATTCAGTCAGTTTTAGACTTCCAGCTCAGGTGTGTTCTTTTCCTCCCCAAGCAGGGCTCTCACCCCCGCAATAGGAGCAATTTTCGCGGGGTATGGTGGAAAACCGTCTCTCTCTCACAGAGCTCTTGGCGTGCACTTCTCACACCACTCCCACAGAAAGTCCCCAACCCAATTGTTGTTAGGAGGTGTGTATATATTAAGGTAAACACCAGGGTGGGAGATGAAGGGAGGCTTGGGGGGCTAGTGGGTGCAAATTTCAGAGATATTGCTGTAGGTGTGCTTGAAAATTGCAGAGGAAATTTCAGAGATATTGCTGTAGGTGTGAGCTTGAAAATTGCAGAGGAAATTTCAGAGATATTGCTGTAGGTGTGAGCTTGAAAATTGCAGAGGAAATTTCAGAGATATTGCTGTAGGTGTGAGCTTGAAAATTGCAGAGGAAATTTCAGAGATATTGCTGTAGGTGTGAGCTGTAACAAAGAGCCCATAATTAATTGATTAATTTCTAGCCCATATTTAAAGCATTGTGGAGAAAATTGATTTTGAGAATATATTTTATGGTTTTGAACTAATGAGAAATAATATCTTGTAATTAAACTTTATGCTTTCTGACAGCTAATGATTTAGTGAGTACCTTATCATCAAATCCCTTATTCTTAATGTATAGGTATTATATAACAAACCCAAATGAATGAGCTTTGTGATAGGAGATATTGGTAGCAGCAACGTTTAGTATTGTTATATTGCTGGCACATTCAACAAATACTGAAAAGTCCCCTAAAAATCATGAAGGAGAGAATTTAGATAACACAGACAGCCCCCTTTTAGACATGACATATCTAGATGAGAAACCCATGAAGGATCAATCGATAGTACTATTTGTGACACAGTATTTGGCAGATTCTATTCTGGGCTCTAAAATATCTTATACCCCTAAGTTTATATATAAATGAGCAAACAACTTTAGAAATATTCTAGCACCAAGCAGATTTAAATCAGATAATAAGAAATGGAAAGTTATTGACCTTTTGGGTAATGAAATAAAATATTTTTTTCCCTTGCTTTTGCTGCAGATCATGCTGATATAGCAATAAAATTAAAGAATTCCATTCTACACAAACAGGAGAAACTTATAGGATTAGTACAGATAAAGGGGTTATATATTTAATAAAATGCTCATGTAATTTACAATATTTAGGCGAGACAACAAGGACTCTGAGGGAAAGAGACTCATCTGTATGAACATTTTCAGGTGGTGCATAATAATAACTTTTGGGGTATTTACAAGGTCAAAAAGAATTGGAGAGGAGGGAATTATGAGAATATGATACTAGAGAAAGAAGCAGAATTCATATATAGATTAGATTGAAGACCCTTTATGCTGTAGGTCTTAACTTGGAATTGGAAGTGAGCAATTTCTCTAAGGCTCTGGATGTCTGTGGGGTACTAACTGTAAAACATGTAAGGTTCCATGTATGATACATTTAATTTGCTATGAAGTTTCTAACATTTTGATATATGTTGGAATTATGTGTAGTTATGTGAAACTCTCTTATGTGTAATAAAGGTGCATATACCTTTAAATTTAAAATCAGTGAACCCATCCAAATGAGGGCTAAGAAACAAGTTTTTAAACATTTAGCTGAGAAGAATCACACATCTTGAAAAAGCCAGTAATGGTGAATGCATTTATGTGCCTAGTGGATGGAATTTCAATCTATACCTGGCATAGGTATTTTTAGACACTATTACACCTAAAATACTACAGATTTTGAACAGACAGCCTAACAGCGCTTGAGTGGGGCTCCATGATCAACAATACAGAGGAGTCAGAAAGTACATTGTAATGGTTCCATAAAAGTTTCCCCCTGTGGAGCTGTATGTCTAAGAGCAGAGGGGCGCCTGATTCAAAAGGCTGATATACTATGAGGGGATAGTTTTTTTTTTAATAAGTCTGAATAATTTGGATTACAAAGGGTTCCAATGTCTAAGCAGTGAAAGCTGCTCCAGAGCCCCAGCAGGGCTGGTTCACAAATGCGAGCCCGCTTCCTGCAATGTAACCTCTGAGGTGGTGAGGGAAAATCACAGAGCTCTCTCGGTGATTGACAGCCCCTTCAGTCGCACGAATGAAGGGGCGGGCATTACACACTCCGATGATTGTGTAATGATTCATACGGCCAGCAGATCAACAGATCCACTGCCTATATGTAGTGAATGGGGACGGACAGCTTCACAAGTTGAGAAGCTGTCCGCCCACCTGTTAGTACATGGGGCCCTAAGTGTCAAAGGGGATGTTTGTTGCATCGACTAGCCCCACCTCCGACACAATGTAGCATCGGAAGTAGGTTGAACGATGGAGCAGAGACTAATCCAGTAACAGGAATGCCGCAAGTGTATTACGAGTGAGCAGCTGCACAGAACAGCTTCAGGAGGATGAGTCTGTATAAACATTTGCGCGGGACCCCCAATCCCCTTCTGCAGGATGTTTGGAACTGATTAAACTGCAGAGGAACTTTTCAAATCCCTGCCTCACTTGCACCGTATAGTATTGTGGGAGACGTCCCTAATCTGACCGTTTTGTAATAGATTGCTGAAAGCATGCAGGCCAAGCAGTATATAAGAGTTGGTTACTGTTTTGTCAGTGTTTAGGAACAGTTTATTACAGATCCATCTTTCAAACTCTAAAAAATCCTTCTTCAATACAGCCTCAATTTGTGATATGTTTGGTTTTGTTGCATATATTACATTGTGATCTGCATACATGTGTACCATTAAGATTTTGCAACCTAATGGAAGATCATTTATGAATAAAGAGAAGTAGAGGGGACCTAAAATAGAATAGAACCCTGGAGCACACCACACTTTACTTTGAGAGAGCTGAAGACATTGTTAGAAATAGACAAAAATTGAGAAAGGTCTTATAAGTAATAGTAGAACCAATTTAACGATTCATTGTTTAATCCTAATGCATTGAGCTTGTGTATAAGATGTTGTGATTAACGGTGTCAAAGGCCTTTGAAAAATCAAGGAAAATAGTTCCAGTCAGTTCATCTTTAATTAAGGATGTGATGAGAATGGCAGTAGCTGGTGCACTGAGAATTAGGAGCATAGTGGGCAAGTGGTCGGGCCCAGATGGAGATCTCATTAGTGGACACAGGTATGAAACTAAATTTATTTGTACTGTTGGGTGGGAGAAGAGTGGATGAGTCTAGGATATTAACCTCTTTTTCATCCTCCTTTTTAAATATAGCAATCAGGGAGATGGCACATCCAACAAAATGTTTATTACATGAATTTGCAATGGCTATTATTATTATCATTTATACAAAACATAAGACTAAACAAATCTAGCACAGGAGGAAGAGGGCCCTGCTCCGGAGAGCTCACAGTCTATAGGTTTAGGGTGCAGAGACATAAGGTTGGGGTAGCTTGTTACATAGGTTGTATTTGCAGCAGTGAGTCAGGCAGTTCATGTACATGTATTAGCTTGGTTCGGATGCGGGATGGAGGAGAGATGGTAAGCCTCTCTGAATAGGTGGGTTTTCAAGGATCTTCTGAAGCTATACAAGGTTGGAGACAGTCTGATGGAGCGGGGTAGAGAGTTCCAGAGGACAGGAGCAGCACGTGCAAAGTCTTGGAGGCGGGAGTGGGATGTAGAGATAACAGGAGTGTAGAGATGTAGGTCAGAGGTTGATCGAAGAGGACGGGATGGGGAGTATTTCACAATGAGAGAGGAAATATAGTTGGGGGTTAGACTGTTGAGTGCTTTGTAGGTTAGAGCTAATACTTTAAATTGTATTCTGGAGTGTATGGGGAGCCAGTGTAGAGACTGGCAGAGCGGAACAGCTGATGTAGATTGTTGGCTTAGGTGGGTGAGTCTAGCAGAAGCATTCATAATAGATTGGAGGGAGGAGAGGCTGTGTTTTGGAAGGCCATTTGGAAGGCTATGGGGCACTTAGTATCTCAGTGTCTGTTTTTAAGCTTGTGGGAGGAGTGAGGTTAGGGGGGTTAATCACACTCCAGAAGTTTGCAGGATTTGACAAATTGTTTTTCAGCTGTTCTGAAAAATATAAGGCTTTAGCTAGCCTGGTTTTTCTAGTGCAGATGTTACGCAGTTGTTTACAAGCAACAAGATCATGTTTTTGTATATTGAAACAATAAGGAGTCCCTATATTGGAACTACTTTAGGAGGTCTGCCAAGACCCACAGCAGATGAGCTTTTGGAGCGGATCATGAACATTATAAATCTGCTGTAACTATGAGTATAAAAAGTCCATTCTGTTATCCACACGACCCACGTAGCTAACGCTCCTTTTTTTTCCCCCGCACCTTTTAAACAACGCTGGTATTGAGAGTTCTCTGAAGGGCTGCGTTAGGCTCCAAAAAGGGAGCCTAGAGGCATATTTACCGCCACTTCAACTCTCAATACCAGCGTTGCTTATGGTAGCGGCTAGCTGGAAAAACGTGCTTGTGCATGATTCCCCCATAGGAATCAATCGGGCAGTTTGGGCTGAAAAAAAACCTAGCACCTGCAAAAACGCAGCGTTAAGCTCCTAACGCAGCCCCATTGTTTCCTATGGGGAAACAGTTTCTAAGTCTGCACCTAACACCCTAACATGAACCCCGAGTCTAAACACCCCTAACCTTACACATTATTAACCCCTAATCTGCCGCCCCCGCTATCACTGACACATGCATTACACAATTAACCCCTAGTCTGCCGCTCCGGACACCGCCGCAACCTACATTATCCCTATGTACCCCTAATCTGCTGCCCCCAACATCGCCGACACCTACATAATATTTATTAACCCCTAATATGCCCCCCCAACGTCGCCGCTACCTACCTACACTTATTAACCCCTAATCTGCCAACTGGACCTCGCCGCCACACTAATAAATGTATTAACCCCTAAACCGCCTCACTCCCGCCTCAAAAACCCTATAATAAATAGTATTAACCCCTAATCTGCCCTCCCTAACATCGCCGACACCTAACTGCAAGTATTAACCCCTAATCTGCCGACCGGACCTCGCCGCTACTATAATAAATGTATTAACCCCTAAAGCTAAGTCTAACCCTAACCCTAACACCCCTAAATTAAATATAATTTTAATCTAACAAAATAAATTCAATCTTATTAACTAAAGTATTCCTATTTAAAACTAAATACTTACCTGTAAAATAAACCCTAATATAGCTACAATATAACAAATAATTATATTGTAGCTATTTTAGGATTTATATTTATTTTACAGGCAACTTTGTATTTATTTTAACTAGGTACAATAGTTATTAAATAGTTATTTACTATTTAATAGCTACCTAGTTAAAATAATTACAAAATTACCTGTAAAATAAATCCTAACTTAAGTTATAATTAAACCTAACACTATACTATCAATAAATAAATCAAATCAATTAACTACAAGTACCTACAATTAAATAAACTAAACTAAATTACAAAAACAAACAAACACTAAATTACAAAAAATAAAAAATATTACAAGAATTTTAAGTTAATTACACCTACTCTAAGCCCCCTAATAAAATAACAAAGCCCCCCAAAATAAAAAATTCCCTACCCTAATCTAAATTAAAAAAGTTAACAGCTCTATTACCATACCAGCCCTTAAAATGGCTTTTTGTGGGGCATGCCCCAAAGAAATCAGCTCTTTTGCCTGTTAAAAAAACACAATACCACCCCCCAACATTACAACCCACCACCCACATACCCCTACTCTAACCCAAACCCCCCTTAAATAAACCTAACACTACCCCCCTGAAGATCTCCCTACCTTGAGTCGTCTTCACCCAACCAGGCACCGATGGACCAAAAGAAGACATCCGGAGCGGCAGAAGTCTTCATCCTTTCCGGGCAGAAGAGGACATCCAGACCGGTAGACATCTTCATCCAAGCGGCATCTTCTATCTTCATCCATCTGGAGCGGCTCCATCTTCAAGACCTCCGGCGCGGAACATCCTCCATCCCCGACGACTAGACGACGAATGAAGGTTCCTTTAAATGACATCATCCAAGATGGCGTCCCTCGAATTCCGATTGGCTGATAGGATTCTATAAGCCAATCGGAATTAAGGTAGGAAAAATCTGATTGGCTGATTGAATCATCCAATCAGATTCAAGTTCAATCGGATTGGCTGATCCAATCAGCCAATCAGATTGAGCGCGCATTCTATTGGCTGTTCCGATCAGCCAATCATCCCTTCTGATAAGAGTGTATTAGCCTTTTGCAGCAATTTTTTTTACAAAAAAACTTTCCCTAAATTAGATGTACCTGCTAAAATACAAGAGCATGGGTGTTGCAGTCTGATGTCCATGATTTAAATAGCCAAATGGTAAAGTTGTAAAGTTGCTTGCCAGTTGTCGTTTAGTGTACACACACTTTTGTGTTTTTCTGTAGCTGTCTCATCTCTATCTGCCAGTACCAGGTTGGCATAATACAATTGTTTTCTGATTTTCAGGGTCAGAACAAAAGTGATACTCCAATACCAGTTACCAGCTTGTCAAAATTAACTAGGTGGACATTAGCACTATTTAGAGTAATAACCTTTACCTTTAGACACGTTTTACTTTTTGCCAGTTTGCATCCATATGTTTTGGACCCTGCGGAAACAAATTCTGTAATATGTGTACTTATAGGTAATTTATTAGTCAGTTCCCCTAAATATTCACCCAGAGGTGAATTCCAGTCACCAGGTCTGCTGACAAAAATGAGTCAGTGTTGTGGTAGAAACAACAGTCTTACAGTCTGTTCAAAAGTTTATACAGTTCCAGTCGTGCATAGGCTGTGATGAAACAAGCAATTTAAATGTTGACATTATGAGCTTAAGTATGGCTGTCCTTTATATATTTCCAACTTACCATAGCTGTTTAATCATCTAAGAAATTTAAAGATGGAAGAAATGCATAACCAAAAATCTCACCAGGATCTGTTACAATGCTGATATTCTGTAAGTTGTTCATCTGGTCAAATTTCCCACCATAAAGAGTTAAGAAACTCTAATTTAAGAAATTTAAGAAGATACGTATTTTTGTTTTTTCTCATCATCCGCACACCAGTCAGGGAATCCAGAAGCATCCTGTTTATCCCTGAGATGTACATTTATGCAATATGAGAATAAATCAGACGTAAATTTTTACAAATACCAAATTTTAAATATGTTATCCAGTCTGTACCCTTTCTCCAAAGCTACCTGAATTTCAACATTACACCAGGTCCTTGATATAGCATGTTCTTCATCAGTATACTCACAAAGCGTCACCTGGCTAGTAATTGCACATGTATGGCATATTGGGAACACTAATTGTCCATTCATTTTAATTGGTAAAACTGCAAAAAAACAGGCCTCTAGGAGGGTAGATTTTAATTTAGCATTGCCAAAATTATTGTCAATAGACTTAAAATATTCATAAACAATCACTGGGTGTCCAATTGGGTATTTAGTTTTATTGATAAATGGTTATAGACTGGTAAAATCAAAATAGTTTATGCATGCATATGCTTTTTTTTTATATAGCTTAATGGAATTTGTAAAAACCTCATACAGAGCATTTCTGGAATTCAATCGCTGTGGGAAATTGCTTTTAAGAAGAAATGCCTGTAGATCTGTATCCGACTCTGTCATTGTGTTCCACTCATGCTCCCATATTTCACTGACATTGTAACCGCATTTTTTAAGATAATGTCTTTTGATAGCTGTTTTGTGATACAACTGGCCATAGGTGGTATCTGTTACATTTTTTGAATAATTTGTGTTGTAACACAAAGGGCAGCATTGGTAAAAATATCTGTGAAATTCAAAATTGGTGTGAACACCATCTACAAAAGGCATAGCCATCTAAAAAGAACCTGCATTTCACCTCCTCTTAAGGCGTGCTGTATGGTGATCCCCTCATTGTAAGCAACAGACATCAACCCCTGTATAGCTGGCATAGAAAAACTGTTTTGATGTGGGTGGTAAGTGTCTGTAGGCACTACAGCTATGGTATCATCAGGTAGAAATGTAAATCTGTACATGGCAGGGACATTCAGGGAATCCTGACAGATATCAGTGTTAAAATGTAACATGCAAATTTTGGAGAAAAAAAAATGGTTTGGAAATAGCAAAGTGCTACTTGTAATTATTGCCTTATAACTATAAAAAAGCAAAGAACATGTTAAGATTGGGTATTTCTATACTCAGGACAAAATCTAGAAACTATTTAGCTTGGAAGTTTTTTGGTGGTTGTAGATGCGCAAGAGATTTTGGGGGTCAAAGTTAGAAAAAGTGTTTCTTTCAATTTTTTCATCATATTTTTATAATTTTTATTACAGTAAATTATATGATATGATGAAAATAATGGTATCTTTAGAAATTCCATTTAAAGGCGAGAAAAACTTTATATAATATGTGTGGGTACAGTAAATGAATAAGAGGAAAATTACAGCTAAATACAAACACCGCAGAAATGTAAAAATAGCCCTGGTCCTTAACGGTAAAAATGGTCTGGTCACTAAGGGGTTAAAGTGTCCCTGTTTTTAAGATTATTTTTAGATTCTTGGCAGTACTTCATTAAACTTTACAATCACTTCAAATAGATACTTTACACAAGTGTTTAAAAACTATTTTCCTGTATCTGTTTATTGTTTTGTTTGGTTTATGACCCTCTTGAAATATAACCTGGATGGCCTTAGAGTCTTGCCTGTTTTATTAATTAAAGGTATTGCCCATGGATATTTAGATCGATAACAGTTAATATATATTTTATGCTGTTTATATATTTTGAATAATCTATCATCAAAACAAGTTCTAACTGCCATAAATAATCAATATTGGATTAACATGCCATGTTTATTTCAAAATTGTGCCTTGCAAGTTTATTTAATGTATCAAAAGTCTTATGCGTGTGAGGGGGAGATTATATATATATATATATATATATATATATATATATATATATATATATATATATATATATATATATATACACACACACACACATATACATATACACTTAAATAAGACCCAAATAATATTTAAATAGATCACAATAAAAGCAAACCAGTAACTCAAGATCAAGTTTCCAGAATATGTCCTGTGGGAAACGAACATTCAATTATATGTAAAAGTGACAGATCTTATCTCCAAAAACCTTTAAGGCAGCTCTTCTGAGTGTCTGGCCAGATGCTAGGAGAATCTATAATGTAAAGGAGAGGAGAAGACGCCTCACAGGGTAGATAAACCACTAAATATGGCATTGATCAGAGATGAGTGTAGAAAGGTACTCACATGTAATAAAGCACATAAATGTGTGGGTAGAGCAGGCCGGATCCTCTGAACTGTCCAGCAGACTCGCCTCCGGTGCTGGACCAGTGTCTTCAGGCAAATGCTGTAAGCGGTTTCCCAAAGGAACAGACAAGGCAGCATCCTATAGGGAAAAACAGCATGTCACAGGGAACTCCAACTCCTTCAAGGTTGCCAGAACTCCCACTTCAGCTTTCTTTGCTCCACATCATCTTGGATCAGGTAAAAGAAGACTTTTGGTAATGTTTCTTTCAACTAGGTTTTAAAAAGTAGGCTTTTACACTAGAAAGCCACACTGGACAAATTTTGCAGAGTGAAACCTTTGTATCTCAAGAAGGGATGTTTCTATACAGTGGCTCAGGGAGAAGTGGAGGTATAGTTGAATTGGGAAAACTGCTACCTGTGGATAATCTATCATTCTTTCCTCCCAACAAGAAAAGCAGGGAAGATCCGTTCTTGAGATACAAAAGTTTCACTCTGCAAAATGTGTCTAGTGTGGCTTTCTAGTGTAAAAGCTCATTAGTTGAAAGAGACAACCTTACCAAAAGTCTTCTTTTACCTGATGCAAGATGCTGTGGAGCAAAGAAAGCTGAAGTGGGAGTGGTGGCAACCTTAAAGGAGTTGGAGTTCGCTGTGACATGGTGTTTTCCCCTATAGGACGCTGCCTTGTCTGTTCCTTTGGGAAACCGCTTACAGCATTTGCCAGAAGACACTGATCCAGCATCGGAGGCGAGTCTGCTGGACAGTTCAGAGGATCCAGCCTGCTCTACAGGCACATTTATGTGCTTTGTTACATGTGAGTACCTTTCTACACTTGTCTCTGCTCAATGCCATATTGCGTGGTTTATCTACACTATGATGCCCTTCTCTTCTTCTTTACATTATTTATTTATTTATTAATTTAATGTATATACATCTTGATCTGAAATCCATGTTTTGGACACTTTTCTTGTAATATTTTTATTTTTACTCAGCACCTCCAAATGATCCTGCACATGTAGGTGTATAATATATATTTTCCAAAATGTCATCTGCATTATGAACACATTATGAGAGAAAAACAGAAAAAGAAAAAAAAAAAATCTTTTTTGGCTAAATAAATATAACATTTTTCCAATAGCCCCCCTATTGGAAAATGTATATTTATACAGCCAAAAAGGTTCCAGTCCAGTTTTGTTATAAAAAAAATGCAAAATTGCCATTTTTACTTCTATCTATCGCACTGCACGTGCGATATACAGAAGTATAGGCTTCAAGTCCTTTGCACTTATTTCTAAGTGCCTGCAGCGCCCCCGCCCCAACCCAGACCCATACCTTGTTAATTGCACAACTTTTGCTGTGCGAGTGAGCCGTCACCGTTGTAGAAATATGAGTCATAATTTTTTTACACTGACCCTGGTGCACTGCTGACAGCCTCTGCGCAGAAAGAAGCAGAGAATATGCCAGTCAAGGTGCGAGTGAGTAAAGTTTGCCACTCATACACAGATGCTGTATTATAGACAGGAGAATGTAGGAGTAAATAAAGTAAGATGGGGCTATAAATACTTTGTTCGGCCGTGCAGGACAGGACACAAAGGCTCCCAGTCATGCTTTTGTTAACCTCTTTGCTCCTGTTAGAACTGTAGTTATTTGTTATGCTGTGTGCATTGCTTAGCATGGTGTTCTTTACTTTCCACTCTTTTTTTTCTCCTTAATTATATATATTTTTTTTAACTTACCTGTTTCATGGGTCAGCATCAGCATCCCCTAGTTTTTTTTATATATATATATATATATATATATATATATATATATATATATATATATATATATATATATATATATATATATATATATATAGGGAGTGCAGAATTATTAGGCAAGTTGTATTTTTGAGGATTAATTTTATTATTGAACAACAACCATGTTCTCAATAAACCCAAAAAACTCATTAATATCAAAGCTGAATATTTTTGGAAGTAGTTTTTAGTTTGTTTTTAGTTTTAGCTATTTTAGGGGGATATCTGTGTGTGCAGGTGACTATTACTGTGCATAATTATTAGGCAACTTAACAAAAAACAAATATATACCCATTTCAATTATTTATTTTTACCAGTGAAACCAATATAACATCTCAACATTCACAAATATACATTTCTGACATTCAAAAACAAATCAGTGACCAATATAGCCACTTTTCTTTGCAAGGACACTCAAAAGCCTGCCATCCATGAATTCTGTCAGTGTTTTGATCTGTTCACCATCAACATTGCGTGCAGCAGCAACCACAGCCTCCCAGACACTGTTCAGAGAGGTGTACTGTTTTCCCTCCTTGTAAATCTCACATTTGATGATGGACCACAGGTTCTCAATGGGGTTCAGATCAGGGGAACAAGGAGGCCATGTCATTAGATTTTCTTCTTTTATACCCTTTCTTGCCAGCCACGCTGTGGAGTACTTGGACGCGTGTGATGGAGCATTGTCCTGCATGAAAATCATGTTTTTCTTGAAGGATGCAGACTTCTTCCTGTACCACTGCTTGAAGAAGGTGTCTTCCAGAAACTGGCAGTAGGACTGGGAGATGAGTTTGACTCCATCCTCAACCCGAAAAGGCCCCACAAGCTCATCTTTGATGATACCAGCCCAAACCAGTACTCCACCTCCACCTTGCTGGCGTCTGAGTCGGACTGGAGCTCTCTGCCCTTTACCAATCCAGCCACGGGCCCATCCATCTGGCCCATCAAGACTTACTCTCATTTCATCAGTCCATAAAACCTTAGAAAAATCAGTCTTGAGATATTTCTTGGCCCAGTCTTGACGTTTCAGCTTGTGTGTCTTGTTCAGTGGTGGTCGTCTTTCAGCCTTTCTTACCTTGGCCATGTCTCTGAGTATTGCACACCTTGTGCTTTTGGGCACTCCACTGATGTTGCAGCTCTGAAATATGGCCAAACTGGTGGCAAGTGGCATCTTGGCAGCTGCACGCTTGACTTTTCTCAGTTCATGGGCAGTTATTTTGCGCCTTGGTTTTTCCACACGCTTCTTGCGACCCTGTTGACTATTTTGAATGAAACGCTTGATTGTTCGATGATCACGCTTCAGAAGCTTTGCAATTTTAAGAGTGCTGCATCCCTCTGCAAGATATCTCACTATTTTTTACTTTTTTGAGCCTGTCAAGTCCTTCTTTTGACCCATTTTGCCAAAGGAAAGGAAGTTGCCTAATAATTATGCACACCTGATATAGGGTGTTGATGTCATTAGACCACACCCCTTCTCATTACAGAGATGCACATCACCTAATATGCTTAATTGGTAGTAGGCTTTCGAGCCTATACAGCTTGGAGTAAGACAACATGCATAAAGAGGATGATGTGGTCAAAATACTCATTTGCCTAATAATTCTGCACTCCCTGTATATATATATATATATACACACACATATACATATACACACACACACACATATACATATTCAAATCAGCCAATAGGATGATAGCTGCTTAAATCCTATTGGCTAATTTGAACAGCCAATAGGATTTAAGCAGCTCTCATCCTATTGGCTGATTTGAATTTTTAAGCCAATAGGAATACAGTGGTACCGCACTATAAAAGGGGTACCTTGCATTCAATATTTAGTGTGCGGCAGACGATCACATGAAGAGGATCCACGTCACTGAAGATTGCTGCCACTGAAGACGACCAGCACTCCAGATGAGGACCAGCGATCCACGCATCGCCAAAGACCACTCCGCACCTCCAGGAAGAAGATGGTGCCACCCTGGAAGAAGATCTCTGCCTCCTGGATGATGACTTTGCTCCACCTGGTTAGTGTTAGGTTTTTTTTTTTCGTTTTTTTTTAAGGTGTTTTTTTTTTTTAGATGAGTGATTTATTAATTTTTTAATGGGCACTAAAGAGCTGATTGTCCTTTTAAGGCCAATGCCCATTCAAATGCCCTTTTAGGGGCAATGGGTAGCTTATGTTACTTTTAGACTTAGGTTTTTTATTTTGGGGGTCGGTTGGGTGGGGGGGGTTACTGTTAGGGGTGAACTTTGTAAAAAACAATTTAGGTAAAAGAGCTGTTTAACTTAGGGCAATTCCCTACAAAAGGCCCTTTTAAGGGCTATTGGTAGTTTATTGTTAGCTTATGGGGTGTTTTTATTTTGGGGTGTTTTTTTGTTTTTATAGGGCTATTAGATTAGGTTTAATTTTTTATATTTTGTATAATTTTGTTTATTTTTTGTAAACTTTTTTTTATTTGGTAATGTTAGTTTTTTAGAGAAAGCTATTGGTCCCGCGCCAACTATGCCCCTATAAGCCTAAGGGTGGTGGCACCTAGTTACCACCAGGGAGATAATAAGGTATATAGATGTGGAGTCCACCAGGCACCTATCTGACGGAGGCAAAGGGGAGAACAATGATGATAGTCAGGCAGTTTGCTAATAGTTAAAAGCTGAGATCTTTAATATGAACAGTTCAATGTACACAAAAATAATTAAATAATCATGGATCCATGTAAAAATTAAAAATACACAGTTAAAATACACAGTAAAAACAATAAAAATAAAAACAATAAGAGCAATAAACATCCAAAATTACATTGGTTGTGAACAATAAAATGACATAAGTTGCAGACAAAAGAAAGTTTTGGAACCCATGGCGGGGTAAAGTGAAACAATTTAAAACAAAGTGCGTGAGAAAAAATGAAAAATTAAAAACGTTGAAAAACAGGTGTGGAAAACTTCTTATATTAAAAAGGCGATCCGCACAGTTCCTCAAAGGTATAGTGAACCTAAATGTGGAGAAGATGAGTGTTGCGTGTCAAATCAAAATATGAATGTTCCAAGTGATAAAAAATCAAAAAGGGTAAAAAAACTAAAATCTCAAATCCAGTAGTGAAAAATGAAAACAACATGAAAAAAAGGGTATCTGAATCACACAGCAGTGAAAGTGCATAAACAAATGTAGCAGAGGTTGTTTCACAAAGTGGTTTGAAAAATAGTCTTAATTTTTGTTGCTCTGGGGTTCCCGGACTGTATAAAGTGTGAAAGAGATTTCAAGTGCTGATAATCCGATAATAACCTAGAAAGAAATAAAAAACAACAACATAGCTCAATAACGTTTTCACAGTGCTAGTAATATAGGAAATAGGCTTACCAATTAGTCAACGCGTTTCGGCCCGTGATAGGCCTTTATCAAGACTGATTTTTAGGTAAGATTGGTAGCCTTTTAAAGCTTAAAGACCGGAAGTATTACATTAATGTACTTCCGGTTTCGTCTATTCGGATATATACAATAAAATCACATATAATGGTGAAAAATGCGAACTATTCAACTGTTATATATTGATGTCAAAGATATATGTTTTTGTTTTTTGTATAGCATTAATAGAGGATCATGCCCATTAATCATCATTGTGTTGCTACTCCGTTTATTGTGAAGTCACTTCCGGTCAGGTTTTTCGGAACTTAGAACCGTTCCAACCGTCATCTATTTTATCTCTATGTTATCTCTAAACTGACTATATCTTGTTTGTTAAGTTTGATTTCAAGAGAGGTCGATCTTTTTTACTCTATTGTCTAATTTAACCGGATTATGTTAGGTCCGTTATTTGGACCATCTGATTGGTCGTGACGTCACAATGGGCGTCTGAGGGAGGATTTGTAAATATTGCTACACCCTAAAGAGATAATTCTCCTGTTTGCGTTTACATCCACAGTAAACGCAAACAGGAGAATTATTTCTTTAGCGAGTAGCAATATTTACAAATCCTCCCTCAGACGCCCATTGTGACGTCACGACCAATCAGATGGTCCAAATAACGGGCCTAACATAATCCGGCTAAATTAGACAATAGAGTAAAAAAGATCGACCTCTCTTGAAATCAAACTTAACAAACAAGATATAGTCAGTTTAGAGATAACATAGAGATAAAATAGATGACGGTTGGAACGGTTCTAAGTTCCGAAAAACCTGACCGGAAGTGACGTCACAATAAACGGAGTAGCAACACAATGATGATTAACGGACATGATCCTCTATTAATGCTATACAAAAAACAAAAACATATATCTTTGACATCAATATATAACAGTTTAATAGTTCGCATTTTTCACCATTATATGTGATTTTATTGTCTATATCCGAATACACAAAACCGGAAGTACATTAATGTAATACTTCCAGTCTTTAAGCTTTAAAAGGCTACCAATCTTACCTAAAAATCAGTCTTGATAAAGGCCTATCACGGGCCGAAATGCGTTGACTGATTGGTAAGCCTATTTCCTATATTACTAACATTGTGAAAACGTTATTGCGCTATGTTGTTTTTTTTTATTTCTTTCTAGGTTATTATCGGATTATCAGCACTTGAAATCTCTTTCACACTTTATACACTCCGGGAACCCCAGAGCAACAAAAATTAAGACTATTTTTCAAACCACTTTGTGACACAACCTCTGCTACATCTGTTTATGCACTTTCACTGCTGTGTGATTCAGATACCCTTTTTTTCAAGTTGTTTTCATTTTTAACTACTGGATTTGAGATTTTTGTTTTTTACCCTTTTTGATTTTTTATCACTTGGAACATTCATATTTTGATTTGACACGCAACACTCATCTTCTCCACATTTAGGTTCACTATACCTTTGAGGATCTGTGCGGATCGTCTTTTTAATATAATAAGTTTTCCACACCTGTTTTTCAACGTTTTTAATTTTTCATTTTTTCTCACGCAGTTTGTTTTACATTTTTTCACTTTACCCCGCCGTGGGTTCCAATACTTTCTTTTGCCTGCAACTTATGTCATTTTATTGTTCACAACCAATGTAGTTTTGGATGTTTATTGTTCTTATTGTTTTTATTTTTATTTTTACTGTGTATTTTAACTGTGTATTTTTAATTTTTACATGGATCCATGATTATTTAATTATTTTTGTGTACATTGAACTGTTCATATTAAAGATCTCAGCTTTTAACTATTAGCAAACTGCCTGACTATCATCATTGTTCTCCCCTTTGCCTCCGTCAGATAGGTGCCTGGGGGACTCCACATCTATAATGTTAGTTTTTTTTATTGTTAGGATCTTACAATTTTGTAACTTAGGTTTAATACTTCAATTTAGTGTTGGCAATGTGGGTGGGTGGCGGATTAGGGGTTTATACATTTAGTAAAGTATTTGCGATGCAGGAAGTGGCAGTTAATAGGTAGTTTATGGGTGTTAGTGTACTTTGTAACATTTTTGTTGTGAGTTTTGGGAAATATTTTTGTTTCACAAAATCCATAACTACTGGTCTCTGATTGTGGAATGGAACGTGGCGGTACCTCACAATCTGAAATATGCAATGGAAAATTCCACACTTTTTTGAGTGCAGAATGGAGAGTTGCGGTACAAGCGTAAACGCTTGCGGTCTAGCTGTGACTTGTAAAAAGGGAGACCTGCCACTCCGCACGCAAAGGCCAATTATTCAATGGTATAGCCATACGGCACAACTTGTAATCTTGCCATTTGTTTTTACCAGAAGCAGGCACTCCCCTTTGCTTGGCCCAGAAGTGGGCACTACAGTCCTTGGCCCTTAAGTGGGCATTTCAGAACTTGGCTCTTGTCTGTCTGAACTTGCACCTGAGAAGGAAGGTAATATTCTAAAGCAAGTCAGCAGCGTGTATAGGGGGAAAGACTGAATGTCTCAATATAGTAACGGGTCTAAATCATATTGTCATATGCTGACATGGAAACAGTAACAGTAAAGTTTGGTACCTGTATAGCCGTAATGTACTCGTCCAAGGCGGAATTGAAGTGCTGTTTGACAATATTTGCTGTATGCTGGGCTCTTTCGTGCTCCACACGGGCTAAGAGATATCACTCCGCCCACCTCCAGAGCTGTATCCCAGTCGTCGCCTCTGTCCACACTAACAGGAACTCCGGCGGCACAGGTGAATGACGTAAAGCAGGGGGTGTAAACAAGTGTGCTAGCACATAGCCTGGGGATACACTGGCGGATAGCAGCCTCCAAAACTGGTGAGTCAGATAAGGAAAAGAAGAAGCAGAGCTGCATTCTTCTGAAGATAAAAAGTAATTTATTGTAGACAAAAAAAAGATTTTTAAAATATAGTACAAGGATGCATCCAAAGAAAGTATAAGGCGTATCACCTAGACTGACATGTTTCAGCGGTGAACTTGCACTTGAACATAAGCTATACTGGCTTGTACAGTTTGCTTCAGTTAATTCTTGTTTGTACCTGTTTCCTAGTCTAATCTAATTCAGGACATTACTTGCTATTTGCCTGTGTAACTTTATTCTAATAAACAGGACTGTTGTATATATTTAAGTCTCCAGTCTATTGCTATGCAATCTGTGCAGTGTCCTGCTTCCACTGCTATTGGGCTCCATCCTGTTAAAGAGGCCTTAACCCCGACATCACATATGACATCTGCTGCAATTATAAGAACGTTTGGATATCCTTATGACATATATTTCTTTAGCCATTGATAACAATCTAGTCTCCTCTGTTCCCTTTAGTCATCAACTGGAAAAAATAGGGACATTTTTGCCATTAGCTGGCATCTGACACCTTTATCAATTAAATTAAAGGACAATATGGCCATCTGTTGTCACATATGACCTCTGCTAGAATTGTGAGAACGTTTGGATATCGTTATGACATATATATATTTAGCCATTAATAACAATCTAGTCTGTTGTCACATATGACCTCTGTCCCCTTTAGTCATCAACTTGAAAAAGAAGGGATATTTTTGCCATTAGCTGGCATCTGACACCTTTAGCCATTAAATTAAAAGAAGGAACAAAAAGTGATTTTAGGAAAGGCCTAATGTTCATAGACTATCTGTTCCTGCCCATTGTAGGTGTGTTCTCAATTTCGACATTGAGTATACAATTTTGTTCTCATGTCAGTTCAAAATATATTTGCACTTGGTGATAATGGTGTGTGTATGTGTCTTTTTTTTTTTTTTTTTAAATATTTTTATTGAGGTGAAAGATAAAGTAGTACATAGTAACCACATACATAGGCCTCCAGCCAGTGGGGGCGGTTTAGAAAAGTAGACATCACTGTTTATACATAGAGCGTTACAACAATAATAGAAGGCATGCAAACATTTCAGACAATAAGAAACTAATAACCATTAGCAATTCCAAGAAATGTAATGTAATCTAAGTGGTTAATGAACCTGTGAATCGACCTCAGATTTTAAAATTTTGGGTATATAGGACCCTTTTTTAGGTCCTCACATCTGTATCTTCTTATTAAATTCAATAACATATAGGGTCAAATATAAGCCCTTGTTGCTAGAATAATATAAAGATGAGTGAATAGAGTATGGGGGAGGGATTATTATATAGGGCCCTTTTTGGGTCCTCCAGACTATAAACATATACCTATATCACAGAAAGGTTTATCAACCATAACTATGATGGACTCTTATGTATTTTTTTAGGGGGTCTTCGATGGGATCTGTGTCCCTTAGCTTAATGAATAAGCTCCAAAAAGGGGGGGGGGGGCGGAGCTAAGTAATATAGAATATGAGCAAAATAAAATAAACTGATGTCATCAGCCGTATCCGGGCATGACCTAAAATCTGGTATGCAATTCTTGCAACATAGAATTTGCAATTGAAACTGCAGCTGCAGCTCAAGCATCTATTTGGGAGATTGCGCAATATTGCAATCTCTAACATAACTCAGGGGGACAGGAGAGTAGCGTTAAACAATTAATTTGTTTTTAAACCGATAATATACTATATCTATAAACTCAGATGAAGGGGGCAATAAAAATAAAAAAAAAATAAAAAGAACAGTAACATTTTATGGATTCAGAAAGTGTTATGCATACATATTAAACAGTTATATCAAAGGTAAGCAATATTATAGCCAAACTACAGTTAATAAAATTATTTTACATTGATAAGTTGACAAGCCTGTCCTAACTCCATTGGTGATAAATCTAATATGATGAAGCGCAAGTATCTGTCTATTTCTGGATAATGGCACATCCAGCAAGGTACTCATAGCCAATGTCAGCTATGTAGGAGCATGATGTCAACGCTAGGGCAATCAGCTTTGATAAAAAATATATCTCTACAGTAGTACGTCTGGGATTGTGTAGGCCTATGGCCAAGCGTTATACTCCTGTCTCCACAAATATAGGCACGTGTCTATGTACAAAGCTATAGTATACACGCCTAATTTAATAAACTGAACCTAGGGGGAAAACCCCTAGGGGGGGTGGGAAGCGGAGCCAGAGAAAATATAAATAAAAATCAAACAGACAGTACCTTCCCTTAATATGGGGATGTTGTGTTCCCAGCTTCATGTAAGTTTAAGTTTGGATTGGTAAGGGAACATATCACCATTGAATTACTATGGTAAGGAGGCCTATGTAGCATTTATGCAGTATCTCCCCTCAGGGATATTGTCCCCACTGGACCCCGACGGAAAAAGGGTAGTGGATATGACCCGCTCACAACTGTAGAGCGGGAAAGGGTGAGGGGAAATACAGTCGGCATGGACATATTATGGGAGCAGAGGACTCTCTAAACCAGATACCAGGGGATATTATAGTAAAATAAAACCTATAAATCGGCATAAGTATAATAAACTAATAGGAACAATATTTTTCCCATAAAGGAAAGGCTATGGGTTAGAATGTGCCTGAAACACTCACATTTGAGTATAGTTTAAATAAACACATGTATAAAACAAATCAAGTAGACTATCTTAACTATCTTAGTGCTATCTGTAGTTTACAGACACAGTATGTCTGTGACATAACCTAGTACCAGTAGTATCCCTTTTGAAAATGCTAATCTTATGTGAAATGGATCACATCCTCACTTAAAAATATCAAACCTCAACTAGGAGTTCTTACTTAATTATGTTGAACCACGTTTAGCGCCATGCCTTCACGCCACCTCGGCCGCTGGCAGCACAAAAACATGGGCCCAGTGTCAGGTTATTGTGAATAGTGAAAAACAATGCAGCTATATATAAAACTTCTTAGCTTATGGACTATCTGAAGAATAGGGTAGACAGTAAGATTAAGGACACTGTTAATAATATAGATTAGGTTTGTAGACCATGTATGTGAATTACTATAGGAATATGCATGGGAGAATAAACCCTATAGGTACATTTAACATATATATATATATATCTGTGACAGTCATCAGACCTGGTATCAGAACTGTAATCTGCAGAACCAATCTCACATCTTATATTAAAATTCAACACAGTAACATAATGTCAACCAAGAAGAAATAGTAAATTAGGTCTATTAGCAAACCTATAACCTAACTATATATAAGTATGCAATCAATATTGCCTAGATAACATAAGAATAGGGATTAAAATATTGAGAAAGGCTATTCTACAGCAGAGTGTGCTTAGGTTAATAGTCTGTCAGTGACATGGAGCTCTGTAAACATAAAGGGCTAAGAATCTCAAGGGAGGCAGAGGTAATAAAGCGATAAAACATAGAGACATGTGGTGTACAAGTCATAAATAAGCCATGACTCCCCTCTAGTGGTGTAAAGTGGTAATTACATCATCCTTCCGTGAATGTTATATTAAAGTAAACAGGTTAATTACCACGAGTATGTACATTCCCATCAAATAAAAAAACATTAATCAAATGTTTAACTATAAAAAATAACTCCCCATTGATCAGCTTCTGAAAGCAAGAAAAATGTCCATCAGTGTAAGTATAAGTGGTAGTGAAAGCAATTATATAATAACAATTGTACCGCTTGAGATCACAGTTAAAATGTGGCATAATATAGATGAAGAGTAAGAAGAACACAATACCTCGTACATAAAACTAAACTGGTATAAAAGGGATAAGACAAAAAGTTCAATGTCCGGCAAAAGTAACACACTGGTAATATTAATACCGTCCTGCAAAACAACTTGTTTGCTTTTATAGGGGCTAATTAACAGGTTATCCCATTCCAGTCTTTAGCTTACTGCAATTCTGTGATTTCTGCCAATCAAACAGTGTAAGGTCTTGCTGCTCATGAATAATCCTTCCTTCATTAATCTCCGTTTGTTGCAGCACTCTCCAGCGCAAAGAATCCTCAGCTTCCAACAACAGTCTGTGGGCATGAATAGGTGGGGGAAGTTTGCTATTGCCGCGTGGGTCTAAAAAAATACTGAGACGGGATGACTTCACATATTGGGAGTAGAACCCCCCCATGACTCGGGAGCGATCCCTCCAGTCAATTGCTGTGCTCAGTTTCCCCACAACCACATTCACATAGTCGCAAGCACCCTTCTCACTCACCGCTTCTGCACCGGGCAGGTAAATAGGGATAGTGATTCCCTTAGTAGCTGTCTCGATATCTCCATCAAGCTTCACTTTGCCATTTTGGGATATGGTGTTGAGAACTTTTGTAGCGTCTGGCGGTGCAAGCTTCGGATAGTGGGTCTGTCCAGGCTGCCAGTGCTCTCTTGGTACATACATATCCAATGCGTCAGCGCTGTTAGTACTCTTGGTGCCTTCCCCCAAGATCCCATTGCCAGCAATTACAGCACCTTGTTCCATAGGGGTAATATTGTTCATCCGTGACCCTGCGCCATCTTGGGAGGCATGTCGCATATGAAATTTTTCAGACCACTGTATGAGCAAAGTCCGTAGACCAAACAAGTGATCTCTCACCAAGTCACAGAGTCTGTCTTCTAGTGTTCCCACACTCGTTATTGGTAGGAGAGAATGACAGAAAGAGTACTCTTCAATAAGATTAGCGTCCTCCATGCTAGCGTCTGCTGCCTCTCAATCAGTACTCTGTAACTGCCCGATCAAAAACTTTAGAGTTTATCTTTGGTGCTTCTGAGTCTTCAATATGTGCCCTTAGTCAGGGGTCTGGGTGATAGATAAAAATATACTGAATATTTCAACTATAAAACCCCCATTAATCAAAATTGAAAGCAGGAGCTCCTGTATTATGCTTCTAGTCGCTTCGGCAGTTAGCTCCGCCCCCCCGGTGTGTGTATGTGTCTTAATAGTGTTTCACTCTCCTGTAAGTTGGTGGGTAGTATAATATATATTGCGTTTTGTACTCAAAATGTATCTAACTTTGGTAGTATGCTGTGTGTGTGTCTGTATGTGTCTTAAGATTTCTTTTATTTTCACTATTTTGTTTTGCTATGCAATACAGCATATACTTCTGTATTTGGTCAGTTTGCTGTGTCACAATACAGTATATATACTTATCTGTCTTTAGTCAGTTTGCTGTGTCACAATAGAGTATATATACTTATCTGTCTTTGGTCAGTTTGCTGTGTCACAATACAGCATATGCCTAGCTGTCTTTTGTCAGTATGCTGTGTGTGTTAAGATTTCTTTTATTTTCGTTATTTTGTTTTGCTGTTCACAAAATAGCATAAAACATATCAATGTATATAAACACAACAGTTCTGTTATAAAGCAATAGAGGATTAGGTTCTTGAACAATATGAAAACAAAAATTTAAAATAAGTAATAACAAAACAAAATAATCTTCATAGGAGTGTTTTAAACAATGTAGAAGCTTCCATAAAAATGTATTGAAATATAAAATCAATAAAAATAATTTTACTACAATATTATCAATAAAATTAGATACTTTTACGCCTATGTCTCTGCACCCTCAACCTGTAGACTGTGAGCAGGGCCCTCTTCCTCCTGTACTAGATTTGTTTATTTTGTTATGTTTTGTATTTTATCACAAATACTTGTATACCCCTATCATTGAACCCAGCGCTACGGAATTTGGCGACGCTATACAAATAAATAATAATAATAACAATACATCTTTTATATCAATATTAAAAGGGGTGTCGGCTATGGGAGGTGGTGGGTGTTCCTTTGGGCAGGATTTTGCATAAAAGGGATGTGGTACCTGTCAAATTGAGTTTGATGAGACGTGTTGCTCCTACACTTATTGTGTAGAATCTAAAAAAAAGTCAGGAGACTCGCTTTTCCCAGGAAGTCTCTAGATACCCTGTTTCCTGGATTTAAAACTCACTTTTCACCTCCTTATAATTTAAAAAGTTGTTGTATTTCGCCCACAAATCAACTTCACCCAGCAGTGATTCACCTACTCCCAGCTGATGAGTGGCAAAAACCACGAAACAGCTGTCTTGGGATGGTCTGAATTATTGTACTAACCCTAGCTAAGCTTAAAAGCTGTGTATACATAAATGCTATGGCATAAAGGGAGTCTTGTTTAGATTTGTTAAATGAACTACACAATGAGTTATTTTCTTCATATTTTGTACTTAGTTGAGGATTTTAAACTCACTTTTCACCTCCCTATAATTTAAAAGTTGTTTTATATATATATATATATATATATATATATATATATATATATATATATATATATATATATATATACTGTTTCAGTTGCATTGTTTAGGAATTACAGTTTGATTACAAATTTGGTTAACACAATATTGTTTGTGCCATAGAGCTTGAACAGCTATAACATCATTTGTTGGTTAGGTTTTAGTTAGGAATGTATGTTAGCATTTATATTTCTCTTGGTGTTTTACAAAACTTTGGTAGGATCATTTGCAATTCAAATATAAGCTTTTATGATAGTTATATTATTTGATCTATCTTTATAACTATTTCTGTTATCTGTCTGTCAGTTTTTCTCATTATATACTAAATACAGTTTCAGTAGTATTAGATCAAAGTTTTTTTAAACTGGTAAGTCTGTTAATTTTTTTATTAATGTTCGACTAATAACTTTAGTAAATAAAATATACCAATAAATGATCTATACATACAGGGAGTGCAGAATTATTAGGCAAATGAGTATTTTGACCACATCATCCTCTTTATGCATTTTGTCTTACTCCAAGCTGTATAGGCTCGAAAGCCTACTACCAATTAAGCATATTAGGTGATGTGCATCTCTGTAATGAGAAGGGGTGTGGTCTAATGACATCAACACCCTATATCAGGTGTGCATAATTATTAGGCAACTTCCTTTCCTTTGGCAAAATGGGTCAAAAGAAGGAATTGACAGGCTCAGAAAAGTCAAAAATAGTGAGATATCTTGCAGAGGGATGCAGCACTCTTAAAATTGCAAAGCTTCTGAAGCATGATCATCGAACAATCAAGCGTTTCATTCAAAATAGTCAACAGGGTCGCAAGAAGCGTGTGGAAAAACCAAGGCGCAAAATAACTGCCCATGAACTGAGAAAAGTCAAGCATGCAGCTGCCAAGATGCCACTTGCCACCAGTTTGGCCATATTTCAGAGCTGCAACATCACTGGAGTGCCCAAAAGCACAAGGTGTGCAATACTCAGAGACATGGCCAAGGTAAGAAAGGCTGAAAGACGACCACCACTGAACAAGACACACAAGCTGAAACGTCAAGACTGGGCCAAGAAATATCTCAAGACTGATTTTTCTAAGGTTTTATGGACTGATGAAATGAGAGTGAGTCTTGATGGGCCAGATGGATGGGCCCGTGGCTGGATTGGTAAAGGGCAGAGAGCTCCAGTCCGACTCAGACGCCAGCAAGGTGGAGGTGGAGTACTGGTTTGGGCTGGTATCATCAAAGATGAGCTTGTGGGGCCTTTTCGGGTTGAGGATGGAGTCAAGCTCAACTCCCAGTCCTACTGCCAGTTTCTGGAAGACACCTTCTTCAAGCAGTGGTACAGGAAGAAGTCTGCATCCTTCAAGAAAAACATGATTTTCATGCAGGACAATGCTCCATCACACGCGTCCAAGTACTCCACAGCGTGGCTGGCAAGAAAGGGTATAAAAGAAGAAAATCTAATAACATGGCCTCCTTGTTCACCTGATCTGAACCCCATTGAGAACCTGTGGTCCATCATCAAATGTGAGATTTACAAGGAGGGAAAACAGTACACCTCTCTGAACAGTGTCTGGGAGGCTGTGGTTGCTGCTGCACGCAATATTGATGGTGAACAGATCAAAACACTGACAGAATCCATGGATGGCAGGCTTTTGAGTGTCCTTGCAAAGAAAGGTGACTGTATTGGTCACTGATTTGTTTTTGTTTTGTTTTTGAATGTCAGAAATGTATATTTGTGAATGTTGAGATGTTATATTGGTTTCACTGGTAAAAATAAATAATTGAAATGGGTATATATTTGTTTTTTGTTAAGTTGCCTAATAATTATGCACAGTAATAGTCACCTGCACACACAGATATCCCCCTAAAATAGCTATAACTAAAAACAAACTAAAAACTACTTCCAAAACTATTCAGCTTTAATATTAATGAGTTTTTTTGGGTTCATTGAGAACATGGTTGTTGTTCAATAATAAAATTAATCCTCAAAAATACAACTTGCCTAATAATTCTGCACTCCCTGTAGATATGGTTTCAATGTGACTGAAGTATAAGGTTTAGCATTTTCCAACTTTGCTACATCTTTTTTAACTAGGTAAAGAGTTAATGTTTGTAAACACAGCTTAAATATATATATATATATATATATATATATATATATATATATATATATATATATATATATATATATATATATATATATATATATATAGTATGTTGCTCATACAGTTGGTTAGGGACAGGAGCCCCACTGTAAAGTTAAAACATCTCAGTTTTAGCTTTCTTTTCACTTGCCACTGCGTTTAAATACTTGATAATATGTTTCAACTATCATATATTAGTTGTGCAAAAGCGCTAAGTTTAGCTTAACACTGTACATCACAGTATTCAATTAAAACTGCACAGTACCTGTAAAATAGTGACAATCACAGTAGTAACATTTGCCTAACTACACCACTGAGATGCAGTGGTCAATTTATGAAGCAGCGGATGCGGATGATGTCTGCTTGCACTATAATAAATTGACTCCACAGAGCGCACTGTAATGCTGTAAATAGACCAAACGGCGCACAACAAAATGGTGCCAGATGGTTTTCTCGCAATCTCACAATGCGTTAAACACTGTTTCAAAATCCTTGGAGATTTAACTTTAGCTCCACATTAGCACTGTAAAGTAAAGTATACCTGTGTGTGTGTGTATGTATATATACACATATGAAGGTTGAACTTTAGCTCCACATCAGCGTTGTTAAGGGAAGCACTGTAAAGTGAGGTATACCTATGTGTGTGTGTGTATATATATATATATATATATATATATATATATATATTATTATTTTTTTAACTTTTATTTTAAAGGACTACTGTACATTTTATTGGGGAGGATTCTAGATTAATCATAAGAGAGTGTTCAGCTATTTCATCCCAGCATACTTTACTACAAGTTTTCAAAAATATTAATTGGTTTCATATATTGTATATTCATTTATTATTAGTATGTATTGTTATGTTATTGTTATAATTAATTGTTTTGTAGCAATACTACACTAAGACTATTTTTTTTTAATTATAAAGTTATCAAATTAATCTATAGACTATTCATAGAAAGTTTAGCAAGAATTAGTAATGCATACTTTGTTTTCTAAACAGGCTGAGGACATCTGCAGGATCCTGCATGACATGACCCATCACACCCTAATGCAAGGGTAACTGGCATATTGTTTGTTATTCCTGTGGCAAGAAGTGTCAGGGTGCTTTTTTATTATCTCTATAGGGGCATCATAGGCAATGATATTTTATTTCACAGGTTACTTAATGCATATTTTATTTCATATATACTGTGTATGTATGTATATATATATATATATATATATATATATATATATATATATATATATAATCAATCAAAGAGAGCACTAACAGTAAACCTAATCCTGCAACCCCCTATTAAGCCAATCAATTACAAAAGTACAGACACCGTCCCTTTAAGAACAAATCAGCGTATACATCACACTCATATTGAGAAAAATCAAATAAATATTTATTAGGGCAATAAAAACAAACAAATTCAACTGAGCCTATGAGGGATATTTATCAAGCCTTCAACCTCAAATACGCTGGAATTCCGCAACATAATTGTGGCAAGCTTAATTCGACCCATTTATCAAAGTCAGTCTACAGACCGTCAAAAGTTGAAATTTGTGATGTAACATACGATCCGCCGGTCTCAATCCGACACAGATCGATGTTTACGTCATTACAGATGTTCCGAATACAAATTCGGTACTATCTGACACCTTTTGCAAGTTATCAAATTTCTAACAGGTACTCTCGCCACTATTCCTGCCCAGCGTACCTGGTTTTCAATCCACCACCCTGGAGGCTGCGGATGCCATAGGAATCAATGGGAGTTTGAAAGCAGCAAAAGCTTATGTTTGATGCTGCCAGACATCCCATGTATTTCTATGGTAGAAAACCAGTAAAGTTTACACCCTAACATAACCCCCGAGTCTAAACACCCCTAATCTGCCGCCCCGACATCGCCGCCACCTAAATAATGTTATTAACCCCTATTCCGCTGCTCCATGACCCCGCCGCAACTAAATAAATATATTAACCCCTATCCCGCCACCCCCGGACCCCGCCACAACTGTAAAAAAATATTAAGCCCTAAACTACCAGGCCCCCATGTCACCATAAACTAAATTAAGCTATTAACCCCTAAACCTAACAACCCACTAACTTTACATTATAATTGACTCATCCCTAGCTTATAATAAATTTAAAATTACCTTTAGAATTAAAATAAACTATATTAAACTATTAATTAACCTACCCTAACTATTATCCTACAATTCTATTAAACTATATTAAACTATTAATTAACCTACCCTAACTATTATACTAAAATTACATTAAACTACAAATTAAATTAACTACAGGGAGTGCAGAATTATTAGGCAAGTTGTATTTTTGAGGATTAATTTTATTATTGAACAGCAACCATGTTCTCAATGAACCCAAAAAACTCATTAATATCAAAGCTGAATAGTTTTGGAAGTAGTTTTTAGTTTGTTTTTAGTTATAGCTATTTTAGGGGAATATCTGTGTGTGCAGGTGACTATTACTGTGCATAATTATTAGGCAACTTAACAAAAAACAGATATATACCCATTTCAATTATTTATTTTTACCAGTGAAACCAATATATCATCTCAACATTCACAAATATACATTTCTGACATTCAAAAACAAAACAAAAACAAATCTGTGACCAATATAGCCACCTTTCTTTGCAAGGACACTCAAAAGCCTGCCATCCATGGATTCTGTCAGTGTTTTGATCTGTTCACCATCAACATTGCGTGCAGCAGCAACCACAGCCTCCCAGACACTGTTCAGAGAGGTGTACTGTTTTCCTTGTAAATCTCACATTTGATGATGGACCACAGGTTCTCAATGGGGTTCAGATCAGGTGAACAAGGAGGCCATGTCATTAGATTTTCTTCTTTTATACCCTTTCTTGCCAGCCACGCTGTGGAGTACTTGGACACGTGTGATGGAGCATTGTCCTTCATGAAAATCATGTTTTTCTTGAAAATTGCAGACTTCTTCCTGTACCACTGCTTGAAGAAGGTGTCTTCCAGAAACTGGCAGTAGGACTGGGAGTTGAGCTTGACTCCATCCTCAACCCGAAAAGGCCCCACAAGCTCATCTTTGATGATACCAGCCCAAACCAGTACTCCACCTCCACCTTGCTGGCGTCTGAGTCGGACTGGAGCTTTCTGCCCTTTACCAATCCAGCCACGGGCCCATCCATCTGGCACATCAAGACTCACTCTCATTTCATCAGTCCATAAAACCTTAGAAAAATCAGTCTTGAGATATTTCTTGGCCCAGTCTTGACGTTTCAGCTTGTGTGTCTTGTTCAGTGGTGGTCGTCTTTCAGCCTTTCTTACCTTGACCATGTCTCTGAGTATTGCACACCTTGTGTTTTTGGGCACTCCAGTGATGTTGCAGCTCTGAAATATGGCCAAACTGGTGGCAAAACCCTAGCCTACAATAAACTACCAATGGCCCTTAAAAGGGCCTCTTGAGGGACATTGCCCCAAAGAAATCAGCTCTTTTATCTGCTAAAAAAAATACAAATACCCCCCCAACAGTAAAACCCACCACCCACACAGCCAACACTCCCAAATAAAAACCTAAGCTCCCCATTGCCCTGAAAATGGCATTTGTATGGGCATTGCCCTTAAAGGGCATTCAGCTCTTTTCCTGCCCAAAGTCCCTAACCTAAAATTAAAACCCACACAAAAAGCCTAACACTAACCACTGACGATCCACTTACAGTTTTCAAAGACTGGACATCCATTCTCATCAAAGTGGCAGAAGTCCTCAGCGAAGCCGGCAGAAGTACATAGGAGCATGCTTAGTTTATCTATGTGTTTATTACCTACTTCAAATATAAGGCTTATAATTATAAAGCTAGCTGATATAAAACAGGGATCTTGGTATCATTAAACCAAAAAGGGAGCATAATTAAGCTCTTCATTTAACCCCTCTGATTTTAATGAATTCATATTTAAGATCAATTTGCACTCTGATCTAAGGAGTAGGTTGTCCCAGTCTCCCCCTCTCTCAGATATATCAATCAATTCTAAGCCCATGAATCTAAGTCCCTCAAGACTGCTGTCATGACACTCATAAAAGTGACGTGCCACACCACTATCTTTAATTTTCTCATTAAGTATGTCCCTTCTATGTTCTTTCATATGTTCCCTAAACTCATAATAATTTTTTCCTACATAGAGCACGAAGGCACGAACAAGCTACCATATAGATCACCCCCTCACTCCTACAGGTGATATGTCCTTTCACTCTGTGTTGTTTACCTGCTGAGTCTGAAGCATATCAACCTCTAAGAAGATGTTTGCACATTTTACATCTACCACATGCATAACATCCACTCCTCTTTTGTTGTTTACCAAGACATCTGCTTGCAGTAGTCATAAGTGGGTATGTTCCCACAGTTTTTTGAAGTTAATGATCAGCAGTGAGAGTGTTCCAATGTTTAGTGAGTAATGATCTCACTTCCTCCCACCTATTGTTATAGGTGGTTATAAACCTAACCTCTGAGTTGACCTTTTGCTGTTTTTGCTGGTAAAGCAACATTTGTCTGGGTGTATTTCTCACCCTTTTATAGCCATAGTTAATGACATTCTGTGAATACCCTCTTGATTTAAATTTAGTTTTTAGATCATCTGGAAAAATCCTAAACTAGTTTTAGATGAGCAGTTCCTTTTTTCACAGGAATTGCCCTATTGGTATAGCATTAATTTAATGTCTAGGGTGATAACTGTTGACCTCTAATAGTGTATTTGCTAATGTGTCCTTACGATATGTTTCTGTGCATAGATTATCACCTATCCTAGTAATTTTTAACTCAAGAAAGGACAGGGAGTCATAGCTCCATTCATAGGTAAACTTAATGTTCCAATTATTAGAGTTCAGATGTGCCATGAATTTGGAGAGACTTTCAGGAGTCCTTTCCCATAGCATCACCACATCGTCAATAAAACGAATCCACAGTGCGATAGACTCTCCAAATTCATCTTCCACATTCAAAATGGATTGTCTCTCCCATCTACCTAGATATAAGCATGCATAGGTGGGGCACAACAGGCCCCCATGGCTGTACCCATTAGTTGTCTGTAGAACTTTCCTTCAGATTTAAAATAATTTCTGTTTAACACAAATTTCAACAGTTTAATCTCTAGTTCAGTGTGTTGATCAAATCTACTCCCCCTTTGGGTAACGTATTCTTTCTTTGCCAGTAATCCTTTCTCATGGGGGATGGACGAATATAATCCCTCTAGATCAATTGACACGAGGATTGTCCCTGGCAATAAAACAACACCATCCAATTTTTTCAGAACTTCTGTTGTATCCTTAACATAAGATGATAGGGATGTTAAGAAAGGGTGGAGACACCAAACAATGTATTTAGTCATCCCTTCAGTAAGCCCCCCCATCCCCAACACAATCTGTCTCCCAGGTGGGGGTGTCTTATTTTTATGAATTTTAGGTGTAGTGTAAAACGTAGGAATCACTGGATATTTTACTGACATAAATTCAAGTTATTTTTTATTTATCAGACCTTCATGGAAGGCTGATTAAAGGGTATATATATATATATATATATATATATATATATATATATATATATATATATATATATATATAATGTGGGATTAGTTTTAAGTCTTTCATATTGAAAGTTATTTGACAATTGTCTCATACATTGAATTTTATAATCCTTAGCATCCATGATCACCACATTGCCGCCCTTGTCATATGGCTTAATGACAATTTCCTGGTCATTAATTAAGTCATCCAGTGCTGATCTTTGTATGCTTGTTAAATCATCCCTATCATATTTTGTAATGGTATTTAGTTTTTTAAGATCTTTTTCTACCATTTTAACAAACGTCATCACACTGGGTACCACTGACAAGGCCGGCATACTGTATATGATGATCTTGATTTAAGGTTGCTGTGTCCAATTAATGTTAATTCATCTTGACTAGACATCCCATCACTGTATGCCAAAAGTTTCTCTAGATCAGTTAGTACCATCTGATCATGCATATCAAGTTTGGTATCAGGAGGTTTACCCGCGTTGATTTTTTTTAGTACTACTTTTCTCGCAAATAAATGTAGATCTTTAGAGGTAATGACTCTATCAAATTTGCTCATGGGACAAAAAGTTAATCCCTTCATGAAAACTTCAATATGTGTTTCTGTTAGAATTTTCTTTGATACATTGATTACCTCCAGATTCCCCCCCCCCCCCCATGACTATGTCTACTGTTTCTGGGGCTTGTTCCCCTGTTGGCTGCATAAGCATAGTTCAACTGGACATCTCCTGGTTTGTCTGTGTTTTCTCCCTCTGTCCCCTCCTTCTTTTTTTCTTTGTTTGCCTCTCTTCCATTCTAAAAAAATGCCCCTTCTATTTCTATTACTTCTTGTAGCTCTTCCAGAATCTGTTTCTGAGCCTGATCTATCTGTTTTTGAGCCTGCTCTATCAGATTCTGATATGCTAGATTGTTGTCCTGCATAGTCATACACAACTCCTTCTTAAAGTCTAAAAGATCTCTCAGAAATTTGCATCTTTTCCTAGATTTCAAAAATGACACACAAACATTGTTCACTATTTCAGGTGGAACTTTAACAGATTGCTGATTACGTTTGCCACATTACATAGCTATGATATATTTTAAGTTGCAACATTTATACAGGTAACATTTATTCAGGGATCCCTGATATAGGCTAAGTTGAATTTGTTTGTTTTTTATCACCCCAATAAATATTCATTTGATTTATCTTAATATGAGTTTGATGTATACACTGATTTGTTCATAAAGGGACGGTGTCTGTACTTTTGTATTTGATTGTCTTAATAGGGGGTTGCAGGATTAGGTTTACTGTTAGCGCTCTCTTTGATCAATTTAATTATTTAAACTTCCTGCACCAGGATCACCACAATTAATTATACAAGTGGTGCCCTGTCCCTAGCCACCCATATCCTTACCCTTACTAGCTGGTTATAGATTAACTATATATATATATATATATATATATATATATATATATATATATATATATATATATATATATACAATTTATTTATTATTTTCACTATTTTCAATAAAAAAATATTATATACTAGTCCTAAATCCCGATCACATGGGCCATTTCTCTTGTTAAGTGTATCCAGTCCATGGATCATCCATTACTTGTGGGATATTCTCCTTCCAAACAGGAAGTTGCAAGAGGATCACCCACAGCAGAGCTGCTATATAGCTCCTCCCCTAACTGTCACATCCAGTCATTCTCTTGCAAGCCTCAACCAAGATGGAGGTCGTAAGAGGAGTGTGGTGTTTTATACTTAGTTTATTCTTCAATCAAAAGTTTGTTATTTTTAAATGGTACCGGAGTGTGCTGTTTATCTCAGGCAGTATTTAGAAGAAGAATCTGCCTGCGTTTTCTATGATCTTAGCAGAAGTAACTAAGATCCATGGCTGTTCTCACATATTCTGAGGAGTGAGGTAACTTCAAAGAGGGAATGGCGTGCAGGTTTTCCTGCAATAAGGTATGTGCAGTTAATATTTGTCTAGGGATGGAATTTGCTAGAAAATGCTGCTGATACTGAACTAATGTAAGTAAAGCCTTAAATGTAGTGAGAGCTACTGGTATCAGGCTTATTAATAGAGATACATACTCTTATAAAAATGTAATATAAAACGTTTGCTGGCATGTTTAATCGTTTTTATATATGTTTGGTGATAAAACTTATTGGGGCCTAGTTTTTTTCCCCTGGTGATTGGATTACCCTCCTTTACCAGGGACTCTAAGCACATTTTAAATCTCCTCAGCCATGTTCAATGGGACGCATCGTGTAGTTGGATTACTATAGATGCCACTTCCCTTTATTCATCTATCCCGCATTCCAAAGGAATAGAGGCTATAAAGTATTTTTTGACTAATCATTCAGACTTTACTGTTAGTTTTCAAGCATTTATCATTTGTGTTTTGAATTTTCTTCTGACCCACAACTTTTTTTGTTTTGAGGGCAAGTACTATCTCCAAAGATGTGGCACTGCTATGGGGGCTAAATTTGCCCCCTCCTACGCCAATCTCTATCTTGGATGGTGGGAACATTGCCACATCTTTGGAGATACCAATCCCTTCAGACCCTATATCCGTTTTTTTAAGCGGTATATAGATGATCTGTTATTCATCTGGTCGGGTCCATCTGATCATGTGGTGGACTTTTGGGTTGGCTAAACACTAATGACTTAAATCTGAGATTCACTTATGAACATAAGGTGGAATCAATAGATTTTTTGGATCTAACGTTGGTTGGGGACAGAGCTGGTAATAATATACATACCAAGGTTTACCGGAAGCCCATTTCAGGGAACACACTTCTTCACGCTGATAGTTGTCATCCGAAAAGCATATCATACGCTGTGGCCAAAGGCCAATTCTCACGACTTAAGAGAAACTGCAGCAGGGAGTGTGACTATCAGAATGAAGCAAGTAACCTTGAAAATCGGCTTATGGAACGCAGGTACAATAAAAATCATATAAAAGAAGCCAGGACCAAGGTACACTGTATACCTAGAGAGAGACTTCTGGAGGACAAAGGGCCTCCTGATGCAGAACACACTTTTAAGGGTATACATTTTGTGACCACTTACAGTGCTCAATATAACAAAATTTGTAGCATTGTAAAAAAACATTTCTCTCTTCTGGCAGCCGATGATCAACTCAAAAATACAGTAGAGAATGGCTTACGATGTTCTTACAAAAAATGTAAGACCCTTGGTACCATCCTGTCTCCTACACAGTTAAAGCCAGTGAACCAATCTGTTAGTTCATGGCTGTCCCATGTAGGAATGTTTCGTTGCGGTTATCGCAAGTGCAAACCATGCGAATATGTTCAAGTGGCAGATTCTTTCGAATCAGCAATAACTGGCAAGAAGTATGACATCAAAATGTGCTTGAATTGCACTCACACACATGTTATATATTTGATCACATGTGTAAAATGCAACATCCAATACGTGGGTCTCACGTCTAGAGACATCAGCACACGGATGAGAGAGCATTTTTCAACAATTGAAAGGGGCAGATCTACCACTCCGTTGGTGCAGCATTTTGCTGTACATCATTCCTGTAAATTGGATACTTTGAGATGGATGGCTATAGAGAAGGCTATGCTTCCCAAAAGGGGGGGGTGACATTGATAGTCTATTAGCCAAACGTGAGGTGTTCTGGATCTTCCAGTTGAGGACCAGAACACCTCAGGGACTTAATTCTAGGTACGACCTTATGAATTTTTGGGAATGATTTGCATGTTTATTTATTTGTTTATTAATACAGAACTCTATTTTGATTTCTGTGTTTCTAGCTAAATATTTAGATATTTATATACGGTCCCTTCACTATAATCTGCTCTTAACTGAATTGACCTTTCATTCCACTGACTATTGGTACCTTTCTATATGTTGAGGATTATGGAATTTATTGACGTTTGTTCATAGACTGTTATCTGCTCAGGTATGTGACCTACTTGCCCCTGTTTAAGATAATAAGACTGTTTCCCTTTACGTAAGACTGTCTCCCTTTACGTAGAGGGAGCTTGTTTTTTACATTCAGTAGTTTGTACGTGATTTCTATTCATTAACTCCTGATATTTAATCCCTTTATGCCTTAATTTTATACGGCATATAATTTCATATAGAATCCTTATCCAACTGTCCTGGGTCTATCTGTGTTTCATTCCATTCTAAGTATGTAATTTATACAACACATTGTCATTTTTTGCATATTATTTACTACATCCTTTTTAACTGCGGATTAACGTCAGTTTATTGGTATAATTATTTGCCTTTTGTTAACGTTTAATAAGTTATTTATTCTTATTTATCATATTTGAATACATTTTTTGAACACATTTTTGTTCTAACAGGTAACTCTCTTTTTCTAGGCATGCAGGGGTTAAAGTTTTTGATCAATGTGATAGGTGTTACTTTTTTCTTTTAATTGTTTCCAATCAGGTAATACCTTACCTGTTTTAAGACCCACCTCTGTGAGAGCACTATATGCTACGAATACGGCCTGAGGGCTGAAACATGTCAGCATCTGTGCTACACCTACACTTGCTTTAGGATGTTTCCATGCTGTACATTCTACTTTTAAACTTTGTTTAATAAAAGACTTTTTATTTTTGAACTCAGTGGCTCTACTCTCCTCCTTGAATTTCTCTGCCACCAGCATCTAGAACCACTGTTTGTTCTGCTTTGTGGATGCCGAACGCTGGGCCTAGCACTATCTCCTCCCCTGAAGATACGTCACGTCTGACGTCACCGCTACTGAATTACCCGGACTCACTATCAGCACAGCAGGGCTCACGCCGGATGGTCTGAAAGCTGTAAGCAGCTGCCGAGGACGCTCTCGGTCCGTTGGAAACGGTAAATACCCAGTGTTGATGCCAGTGCGTAACCTGTACCGGAGGTATGTGGGATATTATGTCTTCAATCAAGTTACATACACTAAGTGTTTAAACTCGCTTGCTTGATATATCTTTGTAACCCTTGGTAACGATTACAAGGGGGGAGGGAGAGCGCTCTTGTAAGTCCCAGGAGAGGATTTTAATTCCATCTCTTATACTCTGGATCTTTTTCACTGTGTGCCTTTGCTCTTTGTTTCTTTTATTAATAGAGGTACATACTCTTATAAAAAATGTAATATAAAACGTTTGCTGGCATGTTTAATCGTTTTTATATATGTTTGGTGATAAAACTTATTGGGGCCTAGTTTTTTTCCACATGGCAGGCTTGAATTCTGCCTAGTAACAGTTTCCTGACTTTCCACTGTTGTAATATGAGTGGGAGGGTTTTTTTTGTGCAGCAAAAATTACAGACACAGACATCCAGCTTCTTCCTGCATGATCCAGGATATCTCTGGAGGGCTCAAAAGGCTTCAAAGTCATTTTTGAGGGAGGTAACAAGCCACAGTAGAGCTGTGGCAGTTGTTGTGTCTATTTAAAAAACAAAAAAACAAAAAAAAAAACGTTTTTGTCAGTTATTATTCTGTGTTTGGTATTAAGGGGTTAATCATCCATTTGCAAGTGGGTGCAATGCTCTGCTAACTTGTTACATACACTGTAAAAATTTTGTTAGTGTAACTGCCTTTTTTCACTGTTATTTCAAATTTTGGCAAAAAATTGTGTTTCTTAAAGGTGCAGTAACGTTTTTTTATATTGCTTGTAAACTTGTTTAAAGTGTTTTCCAAGCTTGCTAGTCTCATTGCTAGTCTGTTTAAACATGTCTGACACAGAGGAAACTTGTTCATTATGTTTGAAAGCCATGGTGGAGCCCCATAGGAGAATGTGTACTAAATGTATTGATTTCACCTTAAACAGTAAAGATCAGTCTTTAACTATAAAAGAAATATCACCAGAAGATTCTGACGAGGGGGAAGTTATGCCGACTAACTCTCCCCATGTGTCAGACCCTTCGCCTCCCGCTCAGGGGATGCACGCTAATATGGCGCCAATTGCATCAGGGACGCCCATAGCGATCACCTTGCAGGACATGGCTGCAATCATGAATAATACCCTATCAGAGGTATTATCCAGGTTGCCTGAATTAAGAGGCAAGCACGATTGCTCTGGGGTTAGGAGAAATACAGAGCATGCAGATGCTGTAAGGGCCATGTCTGATACTGCGTCACAATATGCAGATCATGAGGACGGAGAGCTTCAGTCTGTGGGTGACGTCTCTGATTCGGGGAAACCTGATTCAGAGATTTCTAATTTTAAATTTAAGCTTGAGAACCTCTGTGTATTGCTTGGGGAGGTATTAGCTGCTCTGAATGACTGTAACACAGTTGCAGTACCAGAGAAATTGTGTAGGCTGTATAAATACTATGCAGTGCCGGTGTGTACTGATGTTTTTCCTATACCTAAAAGGCTTACAGAAATTATTAGCAAGGAGTGGGATAGACCGGGTGTGCCTTTTTCCCCACCTCCTATATTTAGAAAAATGTTTCCAATAGACGCCACTACACGGGACTTATGGCAGACGGTCCCTAAGGTGGAGGGAGCAGTTTCTAATTTAGCAAAGCGTACCACTATCCCGGTTGAGGACAGTTGTGCTTTTTCAGATCCAATAGATAAAAAATTGGAGGGTTACCTTAAGAAAATGTTTATTCAACAAGGTTTTATTTTACAGCCCCTTGCATGCATAGTGCCTGTCACGGCCGCGGCGGCATTCTGGTTTGAGGCCCCATTGACTGAAATTATTGACAAGCTTAGAACACTTAAGCTAGCTAACTCATTTGTTTCTAATGCCATTGTTCATTTGACTAAACTAACGGCTAAGAATTCCGGATTCGCCATCCAGGCGCGTAGGGCGCTATGGCTTAAATCCTGGTCAGCTGACGTGACTTCGAAGTCTTAATTACTCAACATTCCTTTCAAGGGGCAGACCTTATTCGGGCCTGGTTTGAAGGAAATTATTGCTGACATTACTGGAGGTAAGGGTCATACCCTTCCTCAAGACAGGGCCAAAGCAAAGGCCAAACAGTCTAATTTTCGTGCCTTTCGAAATTTCAAGGCAGGTGCAGCATCAATTTCCTCCGCTTCAAAGCAAGAGGGATTTTTTGCTCAATCTAAGCAGGCCTGGAAACCTAACCAGTCCTGGAGCAAAGGCAAGCAGGCCAGAAAGCCTGCTGCTGCCTCTAAGACAGCATGAAGGAACGGCCCCCTATCCGGCGACGGATCTAGTAGGGGGCAAACTTTCTCTCTTCGCCCAGGCATGGGCAAGAGATGTTCAAGATCATATCTCAGGGATATCTTCTGGACTTCAAAGCTTCCCCTCCACAAGGGAGATTTCATCTTTCAAGGCTATCTGCAAATCAGATAAAGAAAGAGGCATTCCTACGCTGTGTGCAAGACCTCCTAATTATGGGAGTGATCCATCCAGTTCTGCGGACGTAACAAGGACAGGGTTTTTATTCAAATCTGTTTGTGGTTCCCAAAAAAAGAGCGAAACTTCAGACCAATTTTGGATCCAAAGATCTTAAACAAATTCCTCAGAGTTCCATCTTTCAAAATGGAAACTATTCGGACCATCCTACCCATGATCCAAGAGGGTCAGTACATGACCACAGTGGACCTAAAGGATGCCTACCTTCACATACTGATTCACAAAGACCATCATCGATTTCTAAGGTTTGCCTTTCTAGACAGGCATTACCAATTTGTAGCTCTTCCCTTCGGGTTGGCTACAGCCCCGAGAATCTTTACAAAGGTTCTGGGCTCACTTCTGGCGGTTCTAAGACCGCGAGGCATATCGGTAGCTCCGTATCTAGACAACATACAGAGATAGTTCTGGCATTTCTGAGGTCGCACGGGTGGAAAGTGAACGAGGAAAAGAGTTCTCTATCCCCACTCACAAGAGTCTCCTTCTTAGGGACTCTTATAGATTCTGTAGAAATGAAAATTTACCTGATGGAGTCCAGGTTATCAAAACTTCTAAATGCTTGCCGTGTTCTTCACTCCATTCCGCGCCCTTCGGTGGCTCAGTGTATGGAGGTAATCGGATTAATGGTAGCGGCAATGGACATAGTGCCATTTGCGTGCCTACATCTCAGACCGCTGCAATTATGCATGCTGAGTCAGTGGAATGGGGATTACACAGATTTGTCCCCTCTGCTAAATCTGGATCAAGAGACCAGAGATTCTCTTCTCTGGTGGTTGTCTCGGGTGCACTTGTCCAAGGGTATGACCTTTCGCAGGCCAGATTGGACAATTGTAACAACAGATGCCAGCCTTCTAGGTTGGGGTGCAGTCTGGAACTCCCTGAAGGCACAGGGATTGTGGACTCAGGAGGAGAAACTCCTTCCAATAAATATTCTGGAGTTAATAGCGATATTCAATGCTCTTCTGGCTTGGCCTCAGTTAGCAACACTGAGGTTCATCAGATTTCAGTCGGACAACATCACGACTGTGGCTTACATCAACCATTAAGGGGGAACCAGGAGTTCCCTAGCGATGTTAGAAGTCTCAAAAATAATTCGCTGGGCAGAGTCCCACTCTTGCCACCTGTCAGCAATCCATATCCCAGGCGGATTTTCTAAGTCGTCAGACTTTCCATCCGGGGGAGTGGGAACTCCATCCGGAGGTGTTTGCTCAATTGATTCATCGTTGGGGCAAACCAGAGTTGGATCTCATGGCGTCTCGCCAGAACGCCAAGCTCCCTTGTTACGGATCCAGGTCCAGGGACCCAGAAGCGACGCTGATAGATGCTCTAGCAGCGCCTTAGTTCTTCAACCTGGCTTATGTGTTTCCACTGTTTCCTCTGCTTCCTCGACTGATTGCCAAAATCAAACAGGAGAGAGCATCAGTGATTCTGATAGCACCTGCGTGGCCACGCAGGACTTGGTATGCAGACCTAGTGGACATGTCATCCTTTCCACCATGGACTCTGCCTCTAAGACAGGACCTTTTGATACAGGGTCCTTTCAATCATCCAAATCTAATTTCTCTGAGACTGACTGCATGGAGATTGAACGCTTGATTCTATCAAAGCGTGACTTCTCCGAGTCAGTCATTGATACCTTAATACAGGCACGAAAGCCTGTTACCAGGAAAATCTGGAGTAAATATCCTTATTGGTGGGAATCCAAGAATTACTCATGGAGTAAGGTTAGGATTCCTAGAATATTGTCTTTTCTCTAAGAGGGCTTGGACAAAGGATTATCAGCTAGTTCCTTAAAGGGACAGATTTCTGCTCTGTCTATTCTTTTGCACAAGCGTCTGGCACAGGTTCCAGACTTTCAGGCATTTTGCCAGGCTTTGGTTAGAATTAAGCCTGTGTTTAAACCTGTTGCTCCTCCGTGGAGCTTAAACTTGGTTCTTAAAGTTCTTCAAGGAGTTCCGTTTGAACCCCTTCATTCCATTGATATTAAACTTTTATCTTGGAAAGTTCTGTTTTTGATGGCTATTTCCTCGGCTCGGAGAGTCTCTGAGCTATCTGCCTTACAATGTGATTCTCCTTATCTGATTTTTCATGCAGATAAGGTAGTTCTGCATACCAAACCTGGGTTTTATTCCTAAGGTGGTTTCTAACAAGAATATCAATCAAGAGATTGTTGTTCCATCATTGTGTCCTAATCCTTCTTCAAAGAAGGAACGTCTTTTACATAATCTGGACGTAGTCCGTGCCTTGAAGTTTTACTTACAAGCTACTAAGGATTTTCGTCAAACATCTTCCCTGTTTGTCGTTTACTCTGGACAGAGGAGAGGTCAAAAAGCTTCGGCAACCTCTTTGTCCTTTTGGCTTCGGAGCATAATACGCCTAGCCTATGAGACTGCTGGACAGCAGCTCCCTGAAAGGATTACAGCTCATTCTACTAGAGCTGTGGCTTCCACATGGGCCTTCAAAAATGAGGCCTCTGTTGAACAGATTTGCAAGGCTGCGACTTGGTCTTCGCTTCACACTTTTTCAAAATTTTACAAATTTGATACTTTTGCTTCTTCGGAGGCTGTTTTTGGGAGAAAGGTTCTTCGGGCAGTGGTCCCTTCCGCTTAATCCTGCCTTGTCCCTCCCATCATCCGTGTACTTTAGCTTTGGTATTGGTATCCCACAAGTAATGGATGATCCGTGGACTGGATACACTTAACAAGAGAAAAGATAATTTATGCTAACCTGATAAATTTATTTCTCTTGTAGTGTATCCAGTCCACGGCCCGCCCTGTCCTTTTCAGGCAGGTCTAAATTTTAATTAAACTACAGTCACCACTGCACCCTATGGTTTCTCCTTTCTCTGTTTGTTTTCGGTCGAATGACTGGATGTGACAGTTAGGGGAGGAGCTATATAGCAGCTCTGCTGTGGGTGAGCCTCTTGCAACTTCCTGTTGGGAAGGAGAATATCCCACAAGTAATGGATGATCCGTGGACTGGATACACTACAAGAGAAATAAATTTATCAGGTAAGCATAAATTATGTTTTTTTGCAGTACAGCGGTTCCACCCCTTGCTCTCTCTCTCCCCCTCACTTTTGTACTCTCTCCCCCTCTCTTTTATGCTCTCTCCACCTCTCTTTTGCTCTCTCTCTCCCCCTTCTCTTTCTCTCTCTCTCTCTCTCTCTCTCTCTCTCCCCCTTCTCTTTTGATCTCTCTCTCCCCCTCTCTTCTGTGCTCTTTCCCCCCTTTTTTGTGCTCTCTCCCCCTCTCATTTGCGCTCTTTCTCACTCCACCTCTCTTTTGCTCCCTCTTTCCCCCTCTTTTGCGCTCTCTCCCTCTCTTTTGTGTTCTCTCTCTCTCTTCCTCTCTTTTGCACTCTCTCAATCCCCCTCTCTTTTGCGCTCTCTCTCTCCCCTCTCTTTGAATGCTCTCTATCCCCCTCTCTTTGAATGCTCTCTCTCCCCCTCTCTTTGAATGCTCTCCCCCCCCCCCTCTTTTGCGCTCTCTCCCTCTCTTTTGTGTTCTCTCTCTCTCTTCCTCTCTTTTGCACTCTCTCTATCCCCCTCTCTTTTGCACTCTCTCTCTCCCCCTCTCTTTGAATGCTCTCTATCCCCCTCTCTTTGAATGCTCTCTCTCCCCCTCTCTTTGAATGCTCTCTCCCCCTCTCTTTTGTGCTCTCTCTCTCCCCCTCTCTTATGCGCTCTCTCTCTCCCCCTCTCTTTTGTGCGCTCTCTCTCTCCCCCCTCTCTTTTGTGCTCTCTCTCCCCCCTCTCTTTTGCGCTCTCTCTCCCCCCTCTCTCTCCCCCCCTCTCTTTCTCTGCATCCCTCTCTTTTGCTCTGTCTCTCTCCCCTCTCTTTTGCTCTCTCAGGAGCAGTAATGTACTACTGGGAGCTAGCTGGTGATTGGTGGGTACACATATATGCCTCTTGTCATTGACTCACCAAATGTGTTCAGTTATCTTCAATTAGAGCATAGCTGCTTTGCAACTTACTTTAATAAGATAAGAAAATCAGACTTAAACCTGCATTATTAATATCTATTTATTTTCAAGTTGACTTTGTTCATTTGGTATACTTTGTTGAAAAATAATATGTACTTATCCTGCACTACTGGGAGCTAGCTGGTGATTGGTGGCTTAGCACAGTTATATCTTGTCATTGGCTCACCAGATGTGCTTAGCTAGCTCCCAGTAGTGCATTGTTTCTCCATAACTGACTTAAACTATGTTTAATCCATTTGCAGGGATTAAACACAGTGATATAAAGCAATAGGGCATTATTAAAATGCTCTAACATACTATAGAATTTGACTGATATGTGATTCTATAACAATATAAAAGAAATGTCTTGTGATTACAAGGTAGTTACTGTCCATTTAATTATTTGTGGAAATGATATGGTGCAAATTAGAAGTGAGTTCTGGGTGAGGTGCACCTGTTTGTATTTACTAAAGTTCATTTCATTCAAAGATTGTTGTTATGGGATAAACAATCCTACCAGGAGGGGTAAAGATTCCCAAACCTCAAAATCTCTATAAATACACCCCTCACCACACCCACAATTCAGTTTTACAAACTTTGCCTCCCTATGGAGGTGGTGAAGTAAGTTTGTGCTTGATTTTCTACGTTGATATGAGCTTCTCAGCATTTTGAAGCCCGATTCCTCTCAGAGTACAGTGAATTTCAGAGGAATGTGAAGGGAGTATCACCTATTGAATTCTATGGTTTTCCTTGCGGGAAATCTTTTCATAGGTTCTCTGTTATCGGTCGTAGAGATTCATCTCCTACCTCCCTTTTCAGATCGACGACATACTCTCATATTCCATTACCTCTACTGATAACTGTTTCAGTACTGATTTGGCTATCTGCTATATGTGGATGGGTGTCTTTCGGTAAGTATGTTTTCATTACTTAAAGGAACACTGAACCCAAAATTTTTCTTTCGTGATTCAGATAGAGCATGGAATTTTAAGCAACTTTCTAATTTACTCCTATTATCAAATTTTATTTATTCTCTTGGTATCTTTATTTGAAATGCAAGAATGTAAGTTTAGATGCCGGCCCATTTTTGGTGAACAACCGGGGTTGTCCTTGCTGATTGGTGGATAAATTCATCCACCAATAATAAAGTGCTGTCCAGAGTGCTGAACCAAGTAAAAAAGCTTAGATGCCTTCTTTTTCAAATAAAGATAGCAAGAGAACAAAGAAAAATTGATAAGAGGAGTAAATTAGAAAGTTGCTTAAAATTGCATGCTCTATCTGAATCACAAAATAAAAAAAATTGGGTTCAGTGTCCCTTTAAGACACTCTCAGCTATTGTTTGGCACTTTATGTATTAATGTAAAGTTCTAAATGTATGTATTGCACTTATATTTGCCATGAGTCAGGTTTATGTATATTTCCTTTTGCAGACTATCAGTTTCAAATTGGGAAAACATATTTAGGAAGTTATTTTTTCTTACCTAGGGTATAGTCTTTTCGCCAAAATTGACTGTTTTAATTAATTTTCATGGGAAAAATTAGGCTTGCAAGGCCACAAAATGCTAATATTTATTGCTTCATTCTTGGCGTGAAATTTTTTTGGCGCAAAGGTATGTTTGGTGACACAAATTCACCATTTCCGGCGTCTTAGTTGATGCCAGGTTCCTTGCACAAGGTTGCGTCTGCCATGACGCAAGTTGTGTCACTTCCGGATGTTAGCGCCAAAATGTTTCATTTTGCATTGCGCGTCATACTTGGCACCAAATTATTTATTTAAAACCCACTTCCTATATGCCTCTTGCCTTTTTCTATGCTCAGAGGGCTATGCTGTTTGGATTTTTTCCACATTCCTGAAACTGCCATATAAGGAAATTGATCATTTTACTTTATATGCTGTTTTTCTCTCACATTTGCAAGATGTCTCAATCTGATCCTGTCTCAGAAACCACTGTTGGATTCCTGCTGCCTGATAACAGTTCTACCAAAGATAAGTGTATCTGTTGTAAGTTAGCAGAGATTATATCTCCAGCGGTAGTATGTAACAGTTGTCATGATAAGCTTTGACATGACGAGAATGTATCCATCAGTACTAGTATAATGCCTGTTGTTCCTTCAACATCTAATATACATGATATCCCTGTGAATATAAAAGATTTTATTGCTGATGCGATTCAGAAGACTTTGGGGGGTAGTTATCAAGCCATCAACCTCAAATACGCTGTAATTCCGCAGCGTATTTGTGGCGAGGCTGAGTCGCCTTAGTTATCAAAGGCTAGAGACCAGCAAAAGTAGAATTTTGTGATGTAAACTTAGATCCGCCGGACTCAGTCCGACACAGATTGATTCTTACATCACTCCAGATGTTCCGCACACAAGTGCGGCACAATCTGACTACTTTTGCTAGTTATCAAAAAACTAGCAGGTACGCTCAGCACTATTACGGCCCAGCGTACCTGGTTTTCAAACCACCGCCCTGGAGGCGGCGGATCCCATAGGAATCAATGGGAGTCTGACCATAGCGAAAGTACAAGTTCGCTGCTGCCAGACATCCCATTGATTTCTATGGGAGATGTCTGCACCTAACACCCTAACATGTACCCCGAGTCTAAACACCACTAATCTGTCCCTCCCTACACCGCCGCAACTAAATAAAATGATTAACCCCTAAACCGCCGCTCACAGAGCCCACCGCAAGCTACTCTATACATATTAACCCCTAAACCGCCGCTCCCGGAGCCCACCGCCAACTACATGATACCTAGTAACCCCTTATCCTGCCCCCCTATATCGCCGCCCTCTATAATAAAGTTATTAACCCCTATCCTGCCGATCCCGCACCTCGCCGCAAATAAATAAATATTTTAACCCCTAAACCGCCGCTCCCTGACCCTGCCGCAACCTATATTAAATGTATTAACCCCTATCCTGCCCCCCCTACACCGTCGCCACCTATAATAAATTTATTAACCCCTATCCTGCCCCCCACTACACCGCCGCCACTCTAATAAAATTATTAACCCCTAAACCTAAGTCTAACACTAACCCTAACACCCCCCTAACTTAAATATTAATGAAATAAATCTAAATAATATTTCTATTATTAACTAAGTTAATCCTATTTAAAACTAAATACTTACCTATAAAATAAACCCTAATATAGCTACAATATAAATAATAATTATATTGTAGCTATCTTAGGAATAATTTTTATTTTACAGGTACCTTTCAATTTATTTTAACCATGTACAATAACTATTAAATAGTTATTAACTATTTAATAGCTTACCTAGCTAAAATAAAGAGAAATGTACCTGTAAACTAAAAACTAACCTAAGTTACAATTACACCTAACACTACACTATACTTTAATAAATTATTCCTATTAAAAAATAAATACTTACCTGTAAAATAAACCCTAAGATAGCTACAATATAATTAATAATTACATTGTAGCTATTTTAGGATTTATATTTATTTTACAGGTAACTTTGTATTTATTTTAGCTAGTTAAAATAGTTATTAAATAGTTATTAACTATTTAATAACTACCTAGCTAAAAGAAATACAAAATTACCTGTAAAATAAATCCTAACCTAAGTTACAATTAAACCTAACACTATACTATCATTACATTAATTAAATACATTAACTACAAATAACTACAATTAAATACAATTACATAAACTAACTAAAGTACAAAAAATAAAAAAAGCTAAGTTACAAAAAATAAAAAAAATAAGTTACAAACATTTAAAAAAATATTACAACAATTTTAAGCTACTTACACCTAATCTAAGCCTCCTAATAAAATAACAAACCCCCCCAAAATAAAAAATGCCCTACCCTATTCTACATTAAAAAAGTTCAAAGCTCTTTTACCTTACCAGCCCTTAAAAGGGCCTTTTGTGGTGGCGTGCCCCAAAGAATTCAGCTCTTTTGCCTGTAAAAGAAAAATACAACCCCCCCAACATTAAAACCCACCACCCACATACCCCTAATCTAACCCAAACCCCCCTTAAAATAACCTAACACTAATCCCCTGAAGATCATCCTACCTTGAGTCGTCTTCACTCAGCCGAGCCACCGATGGAACTGAAGAGGAGACCCGGACCGGCAGAAGTGATCATCCAAGGGGCGCTGAAGAAATCTTCCATCCGATGAAGTGATCCTCCAAGCGGTGCTGAAGAAATCTTCCATCCGGGCAATGTCATCTTCCAAGAGGCGCTGAAGAAGTCTTCTATCCGGGCGAGGTCATCTTCGAAGCCGGGTCTTGAATCTTCATCCCGCCGACACGGAACATCCTTCTTTCCCGAGGGACTACCGACGAATGAAGGCTCCTTTAAGGGACGTCATCCAAGATGGCGTCCCTTCAATTCCGATTGGCTGATAGGATTCTATCAGCCAATCGGAATTAAGGTAGGAAAAATCTGATTGGCTGATTGAATCAGCCAATCAGATTCAAGTTCAATCCGATTGGCTGATCCAGTCAGCCAATCAGATTGAGCTCGCATTCTATTGGCTGATCGGAACAGCCAATAGAATAATTTATTAAAGTATAGTGTAGTGTTAGGTGTAATTGTAATTTAGGTTAGTTTTTAGTTTACAGGTACATTTATCTTTATTTTAGCTAGGTAAGCTATTAAATAGTTAATAACTATTTAATAGCTATTGTACCTAGTTAAAATAAATTGAAAGGTACATGTAAAATAAAAATAAGATAGCTACAATATAATTATTATTTATATTGTAGCTATATTAGGGTTTATTTTATAGGTAAGTATTTAGTTTTAAATAGGATTAACTTAGTTCATAATAGAAATATTATTTAGATTTATTTCATTAATATTTAAGTTAGGGGGGGTGTTAGGGTTAGTGTTAGACTTAGGTTTAGGGGTTAATAATTTTATTACAGTGGTGGCGGTGTAGTGGGGGGCAGGATAGGGTTTAATAAATTTATTATAGGTGGCGACGGTGTATGGGGGGCAGGATAGGGGTTAATAAATTTAATATAGGTTGCGGCGGGTTCAGGGAGTGGCGGTTTAGGGGTTAAACTATTTATTTATTTGCGGCGAGGTGCGGGATCAGCAGGATAGGGGTTAATAACTTTATTATAGAGGGCGGCGATATAGGGGGGCAGGATAAGGGGTTACTAGGTATCATGTAGGTGGCGGTGGGCTCTGGGAGCGGCGGTTTAGGAGTTAATATGTATAGAGTAGCTTGCGGTGGGCTCAGGATAGGGGTTAATAACTTTATTATAGAGGGTGACGGTATAGGGGGGGCAGGATAGGGGTTACTAGGTATAATGTTGGTGGCAGCGGTGTCCGGGAGCGGCGGTTTAGGGGTTAATACATTTATAAGACTTGCGGCGGGGTCTAGGAGCGGCGGTTTAGGGGTTAGTAACTTTATTTAGTTGTGGGGGGCTCCGGGGGCGCCGGTATAGGGGGTAGAACAGTGTAGTTTAGTGTGAGTGCTTAATGACAGGCTAGCAAGAAAGCTGTCAAACAGCCGAAGAGCAGCGTGATCGGATGAGTGATAACTCTCACAGTCCACTGCTCATCGCCCCGCGGCTTTTTGACAGCTTTACTTGATAACTTAGGCAAATTTTTTCAGGTCCGCGGCGGCGATGTGAGGCGAGCTTAGGCGGGCTTATTGGGCTGGCGAAGGCAGGAAAGTTGACACATTGATAACTACCCCCCTTTGTCTGCTATTCCGCCTTCTAATAAACATAAAAGGTCTTTTAAAACTTCTCATAAAGTTGATGAAATTTCAAATGACTGACAAAATACTGATTTATCCTCCTCTGATGAGGATCTATCTGATTCAGAAGATCCTACCTCAGAGACTGACACTGACAAAACTACGTATTTCTTTAAGATGGAGTATATTTGTTCCTTGTTAAAAGAGGTGTTGATTGCTTTGGATATTGAGGAAACTAGTCTTCTTGATATTAAATCTAGTAAATGTTTAAATTCTGTTTATAAACCTCATGTGGTTACTTCAGAGGTTTTTCCAGTTCCTGATGATATTTCTATATGATTTCAAAGGAATGGAATAGGCCTGGTATTTCTTTTATTCCTTCTGCTAGGTTTAAAAAGTTGTAAATAATCCCCAAAGTTAATGGGGCTATCTACTCTTGCCAAATGTACTACTATCCCTATGGAAGTACTTCCTTTAAGGACCCTTTAGATAGAAAACTTGAATCTTATCTAAAGAAAGCTTATTTATATTCTGGCTATCTTCTCAGGTTTGCCATTTCTATGGCTGATGTTACAGCTGCATCAGCTGTTTGGTTGGAAAGTTTAGCGCAACAGGAAACAGATCCTGATTTGTCTAGCATTGTTCGCTTGCTTCAACATGCAAATCATTTTATCTGTGATGCTATTTTTGATATCATGAAAATTGATGTTAAATCTATGTCTTTAGCTATTTTAGCTAGAAGAACTTTGTGGCTCAAATATTGGAATGCTGGCATGGTATCTAAGTCTAGATTACTATCTCTTTCTTTCCAAGGTCACAATTTATTGGTTCTCAGTTGGATTCAATTATTTCAACTGTCAGTGGGGGGAAGTTTTTTTGTTTTTTTTTACCTCAGGATAAAAGGTCTAAGGGTAAATCTAAAGCTTCTAATAGTTTTTGTTCTTTTCGACAGAATAAGGAACAGAAAGCTAATCTTTCACCCAAAGAATCTGGTTCCAATTGGAAACCCTCTTCAAGTTAGAATAAATCCAAGCCATTTAAGAAACCAAAGCCAGCCCCCAAGTCTGCATGAAGGTGCGGCCCTCATTCCAGCTCAGCTGGTGGGGGGCAGATTCAATTTTTTCCAAAACATTTAGGCAGATTCTGTCCAAAATCAATGGATTCAGAGCATTGTCTCTCAAGGGTATTGAATAGGAACAGAGTAAGACCTCCTGTGAGAAGATTTTTTCTCTCTTGCATTCCAGCAAATCCAGTGAAGGCTCAGGCTTTTCTGAAGTGTATTTCAGATCTAGAGCTTTCAGGGATAATTATACCAGTTCTGTTTCAGGAACAGGGTCTGGGATTTTATTCAAATCTATTCATTATCCCAAAGAAAGAAAATTCATTCAGACCAGTTCTGGATCTGAACATTTTGAACCGTTTTGTAAGAGTGACAACTTTCAAAATGGTGACTATAAGGACTATTCTGCCTTTTTTTTCAGCAATGTCATTATATGTCCACGATAGACGTACAGGATGCATATCTTCATATTCCGATTCATCCAGACCACTATTGGTTTCTGAGATTCTCTTTTCTAGGCAAGCATTACCAATTTGTTGCTCTTCCATTTGGCCTAGTGACAGCTCCAATAATTTTTTCAATAGTTCTCGGTGTCCTACTCTCTGTATTCAGAAAACAGGGTATTGTAGGGTTTCCTTATTTGGACGATATCTTGGTACTAGCTCAGTCTTTACATTTTGTCAAATCTTACACAAATCAACTAGTGTTGTTTCTTCAAAGACATGGTTGGAGGATCAATTTACCAAAAAGTTCCTTGTTTCCTCAGACAAGGGTCACCTTTTTAGGTTTCCAGATAGATTCAGTGTCCATGACTCTGTCTCTAACAGAAAAGAGACAAATTAAATTGGTTTCAGCCTGTCAGAAACTTCAGTCTCAATCATTCCCTTCAGTGGCTATGAGCATGGAGGTTTTAGGTCTCATGACTGAAGCATCGGATGCGATCCCCTTTGCTCATTTTCATATGAGACCTCTCCAGCTTTGTATGCTGAATCAATGGTGCAGGGATTATACAAATATATCACAATTAATATCCTTAAATCCCAATGTTCAACTTTCTCTGACTTGGTGGTTGAATCACCACTGTATGATTCAAGGGGCCTCTTTTGTTCATCCAACCTGGACTTTAATCACAACAGATGCAAATCTTTCAGGTTGGGGATCTCTGACAGCACAAGGGGTTTGGAAATCTCAAGAGGCGAGGTTACCAATCAATATTTTAGAACTCTGTGCTATTTTCAGGGCTCTTCATGCTTGGCCTCTGTTGAAGAGAGAACCATTCATTTGTTTTCAGACAGACAATATCACAATTGTGGCATATGTCAATAATCAGGGTGGGACTCTCAGTCCCCTAGCTATGAAAGAAGTATCTCAGATACTTTCTTGGGAGGAATCCATCTCTTGTCTAATTTCTGTGGTACATATCTTAGGTGTAGACAATTGGGAAGCGGATTATCTCAGCCATCAGACTTTACATCCGGGGGAGTGGTCTTTCTATCCAGATGTTTTTTTCAGATTGTTCAGATGTGGGTCTTCCAGAAATAGATCTGATTGCTTCCAATCTAAACAATAAACTTCCCAGGTACCTGTCCAGGTCCAAGGATCCTCAGGCGGAGTCGATGGATGCGTTAGCAGTTCCTTGGTTTTACCAACCTGCTTATATTATCCCGCCTCTAGTTCTTCTTTCAAGAGTGATCTCCAAGATCATCATGGACCATTTATTTGTGTTTCTGGTAGCACCAGCATGGCCTCACAGGTTCTGGTATGTGGACCTTGTCCGGATGTCCAGTTCTCAACCTTGGCCACTTCCTTTAAGACCAGACCTTCTGTCTCAAGGACCGTTTTTCCATCAGGATCTCAAATCATTGAATTTGAAGGTATGAAAATTGAATGCTTAGTGTTTAGTCATAGAGGTTTTTCTGACTCAGTGATTGATACTATATTACAGACTTGTAATTCTGTTTCTAGGAAGATTTATTATCGAGTTTGGAAGACTTAAATTTCATGGGGTTCTTCTCATAAATTCTCCTGGCATTCTTTTAGAATTCCTAGAATTTTACAGTTTCTTCAGGATGGTTTGGATAAAGGTTTGTCTGTAAGTTCCTTGAAGGGACAAATCTCTGCTCTTTCTGTTTTATTTCACAGAAAGATTGCTAAGCTTCCTGATATCCACTGTTTTGTTCAGACTTTGGTCCGTATCAAGCCTGTCATTAAATCAATCTCTCCTCCTTGGAGTCTTAATTTGGTTTTGAAAGCTTTACAGGCTCCTCTTTTTGAGCCTATACATTATTTGGATAAACTACTTTCTTGGAAAGTGTTGTTCCTTTTGGCTATCTCTTCTGCTAGAAGAGTTTCTGAATTATATGGTCTTTCTTGTGAGTCACCTTTTCTGATTTTTCATCAAGATAAGACAGTTTTGCGGACTTCATTTAAATTTTTACCTAAAGTTGTGAATTCTAACAACATTAATATGGAAATTGGTATCCCCTCTTTGTGTCCTAATCCTAAGAATTCTTTGGAGAGTGCCTTACATTCTTTGGATATTGTAAGAGCTTTGAAATATTATGTTGAAGCTACTAAAGATTTCAGGAAGACTTCTAGTCTATTTGTTGTATTTTCTGGTTCTAGGAAAGGTCAGAAAGCTTCTTCAATTTCCTTGGCATCTTGGTTAAAGCTTTTGATTCATAAGGCTTATTAGGAGTCGGGTCAGGCCCCAACTCAGAGAATCACAGCTCATTCTACTAGATCAGTCTCCACTTTGTGGGCTTCTAAGAATGAATCTTCAGTTGATCTGATTTGCAAAGCAGTGACTTGGTCTTCTTTGCATACATTTACTAAATTCTACTGTTTTGATGTATTTGCTTCTTTGGATGCAGCTTTTGGTAGAAAGGTTCTTCAGGCAACTGTTTCAGTTTGATTGCTCTGCTTATGTTTTAAGTTTTTATTCTTTTCAATTATGAGAAAAACTTTTTATTTTTTTATTTTTTTTGGTTGTGGATTTATTTTTTTCAGCGGAAAATGGCTGTCTTTATTTTATCCCTTTCTCTCTAGTGACTCTTCTATGGAGTTCCACATCTTGAGTATTACTATCCCATATGTCACTAGCTCATGGACTCTTGCCAATTACATAAAAGAAAACATAATTTATGTAAGAACTTACCTGATAAATTCATTTATTTCATACTAGTACTAATGCCTGTGTACACGGGCAATTTTTTGCAGTACAGCGGTCCCACCCCTTGCTCTCTCCCCCCTCTCTTTTGCTCTCTCTTCCCCCCTCTCTTTTGCTTTCTCTCCCCCCTCTCTTTTGCTTTCTCTCCCCCCTCTCCTTTGCTCTCTCTCTCCCCTCTTTTGCTCTCTCTCTCCCCTCTTTTGCTCTCTCTCTCCTCTTTGGCTCCCCCCCTCTTTGGCTTTCCTCCCCCCTCTTTGGCTCTCCCCCCCTCTTTGGCTCTCCCCCCCTCTTTGGCTCTCCCCCCCCTCTTTGGCTCTCTCCCCTCTTTGGCTCTCTCTGCTCTTTGGCTCTCTCTCTCTCCCCTCTTTGACTCTTCCCCCCTTTGGCTCTCCCCCCCTTTGGCTCTCTCCCCCCCCTTTGGCTCTCCCCCCCTTTGGCTCTCTCTCTCCCCTCTTTGGCTCTCTCCCCTCTTTTGCTCTCTCTCCTCTTTGGCTCTCTTTCCTCTTTGGCTCTCTCTCTCCCCCCTCTTTGGCTCTCCCCTCCCCTTTGGCTCCCCCCCTCTTTGGCTCCCCCCCCCCTCTTTTTCTCTCTCTCTCCCCTCTTTGGCTCTCTCCCCCCTCTTTTGTTCTCTCCCCCCTCTTTGGTGCTCTCCCCCCCTCTTTGGCTCTCCCCGCCCATCTTTGGCTCTGCCCCCCCTCTTTGGCTCTGCCCCCCCCCTCTTTGGCTCCCTCTCCCCCCTCTTTGTCTCTCTCCCCTCTTTTGCTCTCCTCTATGGCTCTCTTTCCTCTTTGGCTCTCTCTCTCCCCACTCTTTGGCTCCCCCCCTTTAGCTCTCCCCCCCCTTTGGCTCTCTCCCCCCCTCTTTGGCTCTCTCCCCCCCTCTTTGACTTTCTCTCCCCCTCTTTGGCTCTCTCTCCTTTTTGGCTCTTTTTCCTCTTTGGCTCTCTCTCTCTCCCCTCTTTGTCTCTCTCTCTCCCCCCTCTTTGGCTCTCTCCCCCCCTTCTCTTTGGCTCTCCCCCCCCTTCTCTTTGGCTCTCCCCCCCTTTGGCTCTCTCCCCCCCTCTCCTGCTCCCTCTCTGGCTCTATCTTCACATTGCGGGACCCCGCCCGGCCACGCCCCATTGCGGCGACACCCACCCGACCATGCCCCTATCGCAACGCTCCCGTCGGCCACAAACAGCTGTGAGGTCTGTGGCCGCTTCTCACGCAGCAGACCTCACAGCTGTTGAGAAGCTCGCGCTCCATATCTCTTGCCACAGGCTGTTTTAATCAGCTTACCTCGCGCTCCCCAGACCTCACAGCTGTTTGTGTACCTTGCACTCCCTATCTCACAGCTGCTTGTATGCTGTGTACCTCACGCTCCCTATCTTAAGGCCAAGTGTTTGTCTCTACTGCGCATGACGGCTTCAGACAAACACTTGGCCTTTTATAATATAGGATTGGCAAGAGTCCATGATGCCCATCCTTTTTATGGTGGTTATGTTTTTTGTATAAAGCACAATTATATTTTCAGTTCCTTTTTTGATGCTTTTTGCACAGTTTTTATATCACCCCACTACTTGGCTATTCATTAAACTGAATTGTGGGTGTGGTGAGAGGTGTATTTATAGGCATTTTGAGGTTTGGGAAACTTTGCCCCTCCTTGTAGTATTGTAGTATTGTATATCCCATACGTCACTTGCTCATGGACTCTTGCCAATATGAAAGAAATTAATGTATCAGGTAAGTTCTTACATAAATTATGTTTTTTGTTAGATTCAACTGAATCCTCATTATTCATTGCTCATTTTTACATATGCAATGTGATTCACCTTATTCAGCAATCTATTTCTGAATAAATATAAGTTACTAGATATTTTGAATTAAAGTGACACGAAACCCAAAATGTTTATTTCCTGATTCAGATAGAGAATACAATTTTAAACAACTTTCCACTTTACTTTACTATTATTTAATTTGCTTTCTTCTCTTGTTATCCTTTGCTGAAAGGTTTATCTAAGAAAGCTCAGGAGCAGCAAGGAACTTAGGTTCTAGCTGCTAATTGGTGTCTGCATATATATATACCAATTGTCACTGGCTTACCCATGTGTTCAGTTAGCAACCAGTCAAGCATACCAAGAGAACGAAGAAAAATTGATAATAGGAGTAAATTAGAAAGTTGCTTAAAACTGCATGCTCTATCTGAACCACACAAGTAAAAAATGTGGGTTTCATATCCCTTTAAAGTTAAATGTTATTGTAAATGGTTTAATATCTATTTAAAGAGACATTATTTTTCTGTACACATCATACTTTGTCCATGATCCTAGGAGGCCAAAAGCAAATTCTGTATGTTGCAAATCAAATAGATGGTTTAAGCAATTTGCCACATTTTTAAATTTGCCTTAGTCTGCAACATTATGTGCAGTGGTAGGTTAGCATTCAAGCTCACAAATATATTTCCATAAGTGGCCATACCATAGCAAAGAAGGATAACGAAACATTGATTCTACCAGGCTTTTCCAGCAGCATATTCCTGACTTGCTTTCAGTTTGCGAAGAGGGGCCAAACTCACCAAAAGTCTACTGTCTGTCTTCTTTACAGTGTCACTATACAGGGAGTGCAGAATTATTAGGCAAGTTGTATTTTTGAGGATTAATTTTATTATTGAACAACAACCATGTTCTCAATGAACCCAAAAAACTCATTAATATCAAAGCTGAATAGTTTTGGAAGTAGTTTTTAGTTTGTTTTTAGTTATAGCTATTTTAGGGGGATATCTGTGTGTGCAGGTGACTATTACTGTGCATAATTATTAGGCAACTTAACAAAAAACAAATATATACCCATTTCAATTATTTATTTTTACCAGTGAAACCAATATAACATCTCAACAATCAAAAATATACATTTCTGACATTCAAAAACAAACAAAAACAAATCAGTGACCAATATAGCCACCTTTCTTTGCAAGGACACTCAAAAGCCTGCCATCCATGGATTATGTCAGTGTTTTGATCTGTTCACCATCAACATTGCGTGCAGCAGCAACCACAGCCTCCCAGACACTGTTCAGAGAGGTGTACTGTTTTCCCTCCTTGTAAATCTCACATTTGATGATGGACCACAGGTTCTCAATGGGTTTCAGATCAGGTGAACAAGGAGGTCATGTCATTAGATTTTCTTCTTTTATACCTTTTCTTGCCAGCCACGCTGTGGAGTACTTGGACGCGTGTGATGGAGCATTGTCCTGCATGAAAATCATGTTTTTCTTGAAGGATGCAGACTTCTTCCTGTACCACTGCTTGAAGAAGGTGTCTTCCAGAAACTGGCAGTAGGACTGGGAGTTGAGCTTGACTCCATCCTCAAGCCGAAAAGGCCCCACAAGCTCATCTTTGAGGATACCAGCCCAAACCAGTACTCAACCTCCACCTTGCTGGCGTCTGAGTCGGACTGGAGCTCTCTGCCCTTTACCAATCCAGCCACGGGCCCATCCATCTGGCCCATTAAGACTCACTCTCATTTCATCAGTCCATAAAACCTTAGAAAAATCAGTCTTGAGATATTTCTTGGCCCAGTCTTGACGTTTCAGCTTGTCTGTCTTGTTCAGTGGTGGTCGTCTTTCAGCCTTTCTTACCTTGGCCATGTCTCTGAGTATTGCACACCTTGTGCTTTTGGGCACTCCAGTGATGTTGCAGCTCTGAAATATGGCCAAACTGGTGGCAAGTGGCATCTTGGCAGCTGCACGCTTGACTTTTCTCAGTTCATGGGCAGTTATTTTGCGCCTTGGTTTTTCCACACGCTTCTTGCGACCCTGTTGACTATTTTGAATGAAACGCTTGATTGTTCGATGATCACGCTTCAGAAGCTTTGCAATTTTAAGAGTGCTGCATCCCTCTGCAAGATATCTCACTATTTTTTACTTTTCTGAGCCTGTCAAGTCCTTCTTTTGACCCATTTTGCCAAAGGAAAGGAAGTTGCCTAATAATTATGCACACCTGATATAGGGTGTTGATGTCATTAGACCACACCCCTTCTCATTACAGAGATGCACATCACCTAATATGCTTAATTGGTAGTAGGCTTTTGAGCCTATGCAGCTTGGAGTAGGACAACATGCATAAAGAGGATGATGTGGTCAAAATACTAATTTGCCTAATAATTCTGCACTCCCTGTATCTTCTACTAGAAATTTGGCTTTAAAAGTTCGAAACATATTTTTGTTTCTGGAATTCCAATAGAACTTTAGTGATTTTAATGTACTATTAGACAAATAAAGGTAAATGAATGAATTCAGAAATGGAAAAAAATCATTTAGGTGTAAATGTGGCGATTTGTCAATAGAAGAGGCAGCCAGAATTGGCAACATCTCTGTATATTACAAAATAAAAGTTTGATTAAGGGAACAATCAGCTACATTTTTCAATCATACATTTGTGCAGTATTTTGTATTAAAAATGTGTAAGCAAGTGCTGTCTTTACTCATAGAGAAACCCAGGTCCATGGGTTGCCATAGAGAAAATGTTAGTATTTCAAAATGTCTTTTTAGACATAAAATCACTGGCTGTTTCATCAGGCATGACTGTATAGATATATCCGTGTTCTTTTTAAACCCAAAAGAATTGATGTCAGTGTGGATAGTAGTAGCGTTAAATCAGATTATAGGACAGATAACAGGTGGCATGCAATTTGGGTTAGCGTGCGTAAGTTGAAAATAAAGTATTTGTGTTAAAGTGAAACCACGTGTGCTAACTTAAAGGGACATGAAACACAACATTTTTCATTCATGATTCAGAAAGAGAATACAATTTTAAACAACATTCCAATTTACTTTTATTATTTTATTTGCTTAATTCTTCAGATATCCTTTGTTAAAGAAATAGCAATGCACATGGATGAGCCAATCACACGAGGCATCTATGTGCAGCCACCAATCAGCAGTTACTGAGCCTATTCAGATATGATTTTCAACAAATAATATCAAGAGAATATAGCAAATTACATAATAAGAGTAAATTGGAAAGTTGTTTAATTGCATGCTCTTTCTAAATCATGAAAGAAAAATATTAGATTTCATGTCCCTTTAAGGACTTCAGATATCATGACCACATTAACTTCTTCTCCCCATAGACTTCAGTGGAGCGTACTTTAAAAACAAAAACAAACAAAAAACTAATGCTTATGGCTTGCGCGTAGCCCAACACCTCTTTTAACCTACCTATAAGGTAGTTATGAATATTTCACAATCCAATCTAATGTTACAGTGCTGCAGAATATGAATAACTGATAATAATAATAATAATAGTTATTATAATAATAATACATCAACAGGCATATTATCCGAACATCAAAATCTTGTACAAATTACAGAGCAATTTTGCCCGGATTAAACAACCGGAAGTGGTGTATTGTCAACAACAGTTGTCATAGTAATAATTACGCTAGCTTTTCTGCCTAGAGATGGTTTCCATAGACTACTTTGATGCTGATATCTGTGCATAAAATAGTATATATATATATATATATATATATATATATATATATATACATATATATATATTAGAAATGTGCGATTCGTTTCGGAACGATTCGGAAATTCGGCCAAATTCGGTAAATTCGGGATTCGGATTGATTCGAATTTCCAAATTACAGCTGTGAGGTCTGTGGAGCGCATGGCCGCTTCTCACGCAGCAGACCTCACAGTTGTTGAGTAGCTCGCGCTCCATATCTCTTGCCACAGGCTGTTTTAATCAGCTAACCTCGTGCTCCCCAGACCTCACAGCTGTTTGTGTACCAAACGCTCCCTATCGCACAGTTGCTTGTATGCTGTGTACCTCGCGCTCCATATCTCAAGGCCAAGTGTTTGTCTCTACTGTGCATGACGGCTTCAGACAAACACTTGACCTTTTATAATATAGGATTGGCAAGAGTCCATGATGCCCACCCTTTTTATGGTGGTTATGTTTTTTGTTTAAAGCACAATTATATTTTCAGTTCCTTTTTTGATGCTTTTTGCACAGTTTTATATCACCCCACTACTTGGCTATTCATTAAACTGAATTGTGGGTGTGGTGAGAGGTGTATTTATAGGCATTTTGAGGTTTGGGAAACTTTGCCCCTCCTGGTAGTATTGTATATCCCATACGTCACTTGCTCATGGACTCTTGCCAATATGAAAGAAATTAATGTATCAGGTAAGTTCTTACATAAATTATGTTTTTTGTTAGATTCAACTGAATCCACATTATTCATTGCTCATTTTTACATATGCAATGTGATTCACCTTATTCAGCAATCTATTTCTGAATAAATATAAGTTACTAGATATTTTGAATTAAAGTGACATGAAACCCAAAATGTTTATTTCCTGATTCAGATAGAGAATACAATTTTAAACAACTTTCCACTTTACTTTACTATTATTTAATTTGCTTTCTTCTCTTGTTATCCTTTGCTGAAAGGTTTATCTAAGAAAGCTCAGGAGCAGCAAAGAACCTAGGTTCTAGCTGCTAATTGGTGTCTGCATATATATATACCAATTGTCACTGGCTTACCCATGTGTTCAGTTAGCAACCAGTCAAGCATACCAAGAGAACGAAGAAAAATTGATAATAGGAGTAAATTATAAAGTTGCTTAAAACTGCATGCTCTATCTGAACCACACAAGTAAAAAATGTGGGTTTCATATCCCTTTAAAGTTAAATGTTATTGTAAATGGTTTAATATCTATTTAAAGAGACATTGTTTTTCTGTACACATCATACTTTGTCCATGATCCTAGGAGGCCAAAAGCAAATTCTGTATGTTGCAAATCAAATAGATGGTATAAGCAATTTGCCACATTTTTAAATTTGCCTTAGTCTGCAACATTATGTGCAGTGGTAGGTTAGCTCAGTATTCAAGCTCACAAATATATTTCCATAAGTGGCCATACCATAGCAAAGAAGGATAACGAAACATTGATTCTACCAGGCTTTTCCAGCAGCATATTCCTGACTTGCTTTCAGTTTGCGAAGAGGGGCCAAACTCACCAAAAGTCTACTGTCTGTCTTCTTTACAGTGTCACCATATCTTCTACTAGAAATTTGGCTTTAAAAGTTCAAAACATATTTTTGTTTCTGGAATTCCAATAGAACTTTAGTGATTTTAATGTACTATTAGACAAATAAAGGTAAATGAATGAAATCAGAAATGAAAAAAATAATTTAGGTGTAAATGTGGCTATTTGTCAATAGAAGAGGCAGCCAGAATTGGCAACATCTCTGTATATTACAAAATAAAAGTTTGATTAAGGGAACAATCAGCTACATTTTTCAATCATACATTTGTGCAGTATTTTGTATTAAAAATGTGTAAGCAAGTGCTGTCTTTACTCATAGAGAAACCCAGGTCCATGGGTTGCCATAGAGAAAATGTTAGTATTTCAAAATGTCTTTTTAGACATAAAATCACTGGCTGTTTCATCAGGCATGACTGTACAGATATATCCGTGTTCTTTTTAAACCCAAAAGAATTGATGTCAGTGTGGATAGTAGTAGTGTTAAATCAGATTATAGGACAGATAACAGGTGGCATGCAATTTGGGTTAGCGTGCGTAAGTTGAAAATAAAGTATTTGTGTTAAAGTGAAACCACGTGTGCTAACTTAAAGGGACATGAAACACAACATTTTTCATTCATGATTCAGAAAGAGAATACAATTTTAAACAACATTCCAATTTACTTTTATTATTTTATTTGCTTAATTCTTCAGATATCCTTTGTTAAAGAAATAGCAATGAACATGGATGAGCCAATCACACGAGGCATCTATGTGCAGCCACTAATCAGCAGTTACTGAGCCTATTCAGATATGATTTTCAACAAATAATATCAAGAGAATATAGCAAATTACATAATAAGAGTAAATTGGAAAGTTGTTTAATTGCATGCTCTTTCTAAATCATGAAAGAAAAATATTAGATTTCATGTCCCTTTAAGGACTTCAGATATCATGACCACATTAACTTCTTCTCCCCATAGACTTCAGTGGAGCGTACTTTAAAACAAAAACAAACAAAAAACTAATGCTTATGGCTTGCGCGTAGCCCAACACCTCGTTTAACCTACCTATAAGGTAGTTATGAATATTTCACAATCCAATCTAATGTTACAGTGCTGCAGAATATGAATAACTGATAATAATAATAATAATAATAGTTATTATAATAATAATACATCAACAGGCATATTATCCGAACATCAAAATCTTGTACAAATTACAGAGCAATTGTGACCTGATTAAACAACCGGATGTGGTGTATTGTCAACAACAGTTGTCATGGTAATAATTACGCTAGCTTTTCTGCCTAGAGATGGTTTCCATAGACTACTTTGATGCTGATATCTGTGCATAAAATAGTATGTATATATATATATATATATATATATATATATATATATATATATATATATATATATTAGAAATGTGCGATTCGTTTCGGATCGATTCGGAAATTCGGCCGAATTCGGTAAATTCGGGATTCGGATCGATTCAAATTTCCAAATTAAAATAGTGCCGAATCTACCGAATAAATCCGAATTAGTTCGGATTTATTCGGTTTATTCGGTAGATTCGGATGGCCTTGGATTACACTAGTATTGTACAGTATATTAGGTTATATCACTCTGCTATGGGTTACACCTAATATACAGTACATAATACTAGTCTAATACACAGCACATCCCACCTAACACTTACCAAAATTCCGAATTTCCAAATCGAGACAAATTTATTTGAATCTGAATAAATCTGAAACTAATCCAAACCGAATTGATTTGAATTTTTCCGAAATTGAATCGATCCAAACCGAAATTCAAAAAAATCTGAATCGATCCGAACCAAACCGAATTTTTTCGACATGCACATGTCTAATATATATATATATACAGAGAATGCAGAATTATTAGGCAAATTAGTATTTTGACCACATCATCCTCTTTATGCATGTTGTCTTACTCCAAGCTGTATAGGCTCAAAAGCCTACTACCAATAGGTGATGTGCATTTCTGTAATGAGAAGGGGTGTGGTCTAATGACATCAACACCCTATATCAGGTGTGCATAATTATTAGGCAACTTCCTTTCCTTTGGCAAAATGGGTCAAAAGAAGGACTTGACAGGCTCAGAAAAGTAAAAAATAGTGAGATATCTTGCAGAGGGATGCAGCACTCTTAAAATTGCAAAGCTTCTGAAGCGTGATCATCGAACAATCAAGCGTTTCATTCAAAATAGTCAACAGGGTCGAAAGAAGCGTGTGGACAAACCAAGGCACAAAATAACTGCCCATGAACTGAGAAAAGTCAAGCGTGCAGCTGCCAAGATGCCACTTGCCACCAGTTTGGCCATATTTCAGAGCTGCAACATCACTGGAGTGCCCAAAAGCACAAGGTGTGCAATACTCAGAGACATGGCCAAGGTAAGAAAGGCTGAAAGACGACCACCACTGAACAAGACACACAAGCTGAAACGTCAAGACTGGGCCAAGAAATATCTCAAGACTGATTTTTCTAAGGTTTTATGGACTGATGCAATGAGAGGGAGTCTTGATGGGCCCGATGGATGGGCCCGTGGCTGGATTGGTAAAGGGCAGAGAGCTCCAGTCCGACTCAGACGCCAGCAAGGTGGAGGTTGAGTACTGGTTTGGGCTGGTATCATCAAAGATGAGCTTGTGGGGCCTTTTCGGGTTGAGGATGGAGTCAAGCTCAACTCCCAGTCCTACTGCCAGTTTCTGGAAGACACCTTCTTCAAGCAGTGGTACAGGAAGAAGTCTGCATCCTTCAAGAAAAACATGATTTTCATGCAGGACAATGCTCCATCACACGCGTCCAAGTACTCCACAGCGTGGCTGGCAAGAAAGGGTATAAAAGAAGAAAATCTAATGACATGGCCTCCTTGTTCACCTGATCTGAACCCCATTGAGAACCTGTGGTCCATCATCAAATGTGAGATTTACAAGGAGGGAAAACAGTACACCTCTCTGAACAGTGTCTGGGAGGCTGTGGTTGCTGCTGCACGCAATGTTGATGGTGAACAGATCAAAACACTGACATAATCCATGGATGGCAGGCTTTTGAGTGTACTTGCAAAGAAAGGTGGCTATATTGGTCACTGATTTGTTTTTGTTTTGTTTTTGAATGTCAGAAATGTATATTTGTGAATGTTGAGATGTTATATTGGTTTCACTGGTAAAAATAAATAATTGAAATGGGTATATATTTGTTTTTTGTTAAGTTGCCTAATAATTATGCACAGTAATAGTCACCTGCACACACAGATATCCCCCTAAAATAGCTATAACTAAAAACAAACTAAAAACTACTTCCAAAACTATTCAGCTTTGATATTAATGAGTTTTTTGGGTTCATTGAGAACATGGTTGTTGTTCAATAATAAAATGAATCCTCAAAAATACAACTTGCCTAATAATTCTGCACTCCCTGTATATATATATATATATAT
>NC_069502.1:491459310-491574310 GCF_027579735.1 Bombina bombina
TGGAGGCGACGTTGTGGGGGGCAGATTAGGGGTTAATAAATATAATATAGGGGTCGGCGGTGTTAGGGGCAGCAGATTAGGGGTACATAGGGATAATGTAAGTAGCAGCGGTTTACGGAGCGGCAGATTAGGGGTTAATAATAATATGCAGGGGTCAGCGATAGTGGGGGCGGCAGATTAGGGGTTAATAAGTATAAGGCTAGGGGTGTTTAGACTCGGGGTACATGTTAGAGTGTTAGGTGCAGACGTAGGAAGTGTTTCCCCATAGCAAACAATGGGGCTGCGTTAGGAGCTGAACGCGGCTTTTTTGCAGGTGTAAGGTTTTTTTTCAGCTCAAACAGCCCCATTGTTCCCTATGGGGGAATCGTGCATGAGCACGTTTTTGAGGCTGGCCGCATCCGTAAGTAACTCTGGTCTCGAGAGTTGCATTTGCGTTAAATATGCTCTACGCTCCTTTTTTGGAGCCTAACGCTGACATTATATGGACTCTCAATACCAGAGTTATTTTAAAGGTACGGCCAGAGAAAAACCAGCGTTAGCTACGCGGGTCGTTACCGACAAAACTCTAAATCTAGCCGTCTGTGAAGAACAAAGGAATGTAAAATATGCATTGTTCACATTGGGTTTCATGATTTTGGTTAGCGCATATGAAAAATTAGTAATCTTAAGGAGCATTATTGAAATATTACATATACAATATTTAAAAAATGTAATAAAAATGATTAGAAAAAATAAAACATAATGTTAGCGCTCAACTTGTAATCTAGAAGCACAAAAAATAGGAGCGCCGTAAAGGCTAAATTATGCAATTAAAGATTAGTCTCAGTGGACTAGAAAAATGGACATATAGTGGAACATATAAGAGATGCTTTTAAAACATATTAAAACATATTTATTAATTAACATTTAAGTTAAAACATCTAAAAAAAAAAAATCTCTTATCCCGGACTAAAAGTATTGTCCTCAAAAATAATAAGAAAAATAGTAAGGAGGAGTCTCCTCAAAGGTTCCCTAAAATGTTTTTTATCACTGAGGTGTGAAAAACATAACATGTACATGTGATGAAAGAAGTGTAACAATGATATCCAATAAGAAAAAAAAATAAGAAAAATAAAAAATATGTCAGGTAATCCTAGTTGCTAGTTAATGTGGTTAGAAAGATGAAAGGAAAGTTCTCTTAACCCGTTATCTTGGAATTGTCACAGCGATCCTGGATGATGTATGATGAGTGTGTAGAAAAAGATAAAATGATAGTGGCCATGATCAGTGAGAAGGTACCTTGGGGGGAGAAATATAAGTCTCAAGGATTTGTGAGGCTTGCATTTCTCCCCCAAGGATCGTCTAACATATTTGGTGAGTGATTTTTCAACATATTCCACCTTTTAGATGATTTTTTTGCACATGTTTTTTCTATTTGCTTTTTAGGTACCTTTTCACTGATTATTGCCACTTTCATTTTATCTTTAATTCTTATTTTGTATTTTTCTACACATCATACATCATCCAGGATCACTGTGACAATGCCAGGATAACTGACTAAGGGAACTTTCCTTTCATCTTTCTAACCACATTCACTAGCAACTAGGATGACTTATTTATGATTACCTGACTTATTTTTTATTTTTATTATTTTTTTTCTTTTTGGATATCATTTTTACACTTCTTTCATCACATGTACACGTTAATTTTTTCACACCTAGGTGATAAAAAAACATTTTAGAGAACCTTTGAGGAGACTCCTCCTTACTATTTTTCTTATTATTTTTAAGGACAATACTTTCAGTCTGGCACTTTCTTGCACACTAATAATTAAGAGTAGCCAATTCCAGCTGTGTCTGGTTTTTGGCTTTCTAAACATTTCCATAAGGGATATTTGAGTATTTTTTAAAGTTATGAGATGTTTTACCTTAAATGTTAATTAATAAATATGTTTTAATATGTTTTAACAGCATCTCTTATATGTTCCACTATATGTCCATTATTCTAGTCCACTGAGACTAATCTTTAATTGCCTGAGTGCATTCTTTAACCTTTCTGGCACTCCTATTTTTTGTGCTTTTAGTATACTCTTTATCCAAGATCTTGTTAGGGGATCTTTTAATAGTGAAGCTTGTATGCTAAACCAGGCACAGTCTACTACATAATAAACCTCAACTTGTAATCTAACCTTATATCATTTTACATGTATATCAGCCATATCTTTACTTTCACTCGATTTGTATAATATTTCATTTTATGCATGACACCAGTGACTGTTTTGTTTACATAGGGATACTGTCACGACTGACTACACTGTTTCCCCTGTCTTTGGTAGTAGTTGAGGTTATATAGCAACATTTGCGACAATAGACTTTGGAAATTTGCTTTGTTCAAGACTGGAGAGTGACGTTCATTGCAGCTACATGTGGACAAGGTTTGCTTGAATATTTATTCCTTAATTGGCACCCCAGAAAGCTGTGATTTTTAGAAGCGCAAGTGCCATCTCCATAATGTGTTTGACCCCTCTACTAGGTACTTCCTTCAATAAAAACACAACACGGAATGTGGGTTACAAAGGCTGCAGCTTTTTATTTAACAATTACATATAACCATAAATAACTGAACATTAAATACACCCCAACCAGTGCTTGCCCCCCCATAGCATACCCATATACCAGATAACATTTTCTCTACTCCTCTCCTAAATCCGGAGGTACCCATACAAATGCTATTCCACACAGCAAGCACTCCACCACAGCTACAATAAAGCTCCTCAATGAAAGGGAGGGAGGGTGGGAGCTTTCTTCCACACTTACGCTCTGCTCCAAGTTTGGCGCTCTTTTCAGGACCGCCCCTTTCTTTTAAACAGTCTCCTCAGCCCCTCCTACCATCAACCAAGCCACCCCCAGCTTCTGTGTCACACCTATACAGGGGTCAAATGCCCTTCCGCTGCATAGGTGCCGTCCAGGGCTTACTTGACCCCTCTACTAGGTACTTCCTTCAATAAAAACACAACACGGAATGTGGGTTACAAAGGCCGCAGCTTTTTATTTAACAATTACATATAACCATAAATAACTGAACATTAAATACACCCCAACCAGTGCTTGCCCCCCCATAGCATACCCATATACCAGATAACATTTTCTCTACTCCTCTCCTAAATTCCATACAAATGCTATTCCACACAGCAAGCACTCCGCCACAGACAAGGCCTTCCACCGCGCCCCGCCAACCACCTCCAAGGCCTTAGAAACCCACTCCTTAACATTGAAATTAAATAGGTGCAAACCCACCTCATTCCAATGCACCCTGTCTTTTAGGAAGAAACATTTCCCCGATTCCCCTTCGAACTCAACATGCCGTAACGACAGCCCACCAACCCCTTTTATGAAACTGCTCATCATCCTATTCACCTTTCTCCTGGATGCCTCCAACCTCTTTCCATCCCAAGCTGCCCTCCAGTAAACCCTCGGTTCTATCTCAGACCACAAAATCAGTAAATTTGGAAACAGCGTAAGCAACCTCTTCACATCCCTTTTCATCCCATCCACCAACTCCTTCTGAGATCTGGAACCCAAATCATTACCCCCCAGATGTATCAACAAAATATCTGGAGGGCAGAACAACCTAGCATATTCAACAACTTTTGTCACTAACTGGTTCCACCTCATTCCTCCAAACCAGCAAATGCTGACCTCGGTAGATGAAAACCCCATCTGGAACCCTTCCTCTCAAACCAGTGCCGCCTTTCTAGCCCAGTAGATATAGGAATGGCCATCAGCCAACATTGTATTGGACCTGTAATGAGACAATAAGCATCACTAGACTAACGAAGGTCTGACATAGGAAACATATCTATTCGATGCCCACCTCCCAATCCTCTTAATCCCCTCTGCCCCATACCCAACACATGTGCCTCTGTTGCAGCCCCAATTCTGAAGGAATGTGTCCCAAAGTCCCTGAGGTTCAAGCCACTCCTCTCCAAACCTAGCCTAAAGACCGCTTGGAACTGAAACAAGGATAAAGATGACCCATTGCTATGCACAAATAATGCCCAGTCCCACTGGCCTCACCTCCACCAGCTCCTGCACCACCTTTACTGGGCAGCAAGGGCCACCCATAGCCTTTAGGATAATCATGACCCCTTTTCCCGCCTGGTCTTGGACCTCCCCAGCCAGATTGATACCCTATCCACCTCTAATACCACGTCCGACCTTTGAATACCTCTCTTATCCCTCCTATTCCTAAAAACCAATTCGGATACTCTAAATGCCCCGAAGAATGCAACCACAAAGACTGCCCGAAACAGCATCCTCTCGTATTCCGATTTACAAATCCCGGGCAGTAGCCCCACCACCTTTTGCAAAACTGAAAACACCACCGGCCATCTCCCATCCGCTACCAATTTTCCTCTACACAAACTTCGGGCCGCCGGCATCCTCCCACCCCATCAACTGAAACAAAAAAGCCATGGCCGCTAAACGCCTTCTCACCATAGACCTAGATATCCTGTTCACCTTCCACTCATGCATCCACTCCAACAAGGCCCTTAGCCTCCCCGTTGCAGACCCCATTGCTCCCCCATCCTGCAGCCTTGAGGCCCACTGTTCCCATACCTGAATATATGCCCTCCATGTCCTTGGCACCAAAGCTCCCTTTACCATGTCCATCAGGTTGGCAATGCTATATCCCACATTTCGTCAGGGCACCGCTCCCCATAAACTTCCACCTCCGGGGCCAGCCGATGGAACCGCTCTAAACAAGACATTGCACTGTATATATTTTAGCACAAATACCCTCAACACCCTTACCACTGGGGGGGGACACTGCATACAACCTGTTCAAAGCCATTACCACCCCCTTATTGTCAGAATGGAAAGTCACCCTTTCATTGGTCAGATGCTTTGGCCAAACATGCAGAGCCACCACCAATGGAAACAGCTCAAGGAGCACTAAATTTTTTGTGAAGCCCAGATCCACCCACCCCTTAGGCCACTGCCCCACACACCACCTGCCGTTCAAGTACGCCCCAAAACCGATGGCTCCGGAAGCATCCGTGAACAAATCCAGATCAGAATCCTCACCCTTCTCTTGCACCATAGCTCTCCCATTGAATTCCTGTAAGAACTCCCGCCACACCCCCAAGTCCTCCTTGAGCTCTTTTTTCAACCGAACCCGGTGAAAAGGCTCCTTCACCCCCACCGTCACCTGAGACAGGCTTCTCAGAAACACCCTCCCTACCGGAATAATCTTGCAAGCGAAATTGAGTTTGCCAATCAACGACTGGAGCTCCCTTAATTTTAGCTTCTGCTTCCCCAACACACTGTCAATTGTTTCCACCAAATCGCCTATTTTGTCCTCTGGCAACCTGCACTCCATCCGGACTGCATCGATTTCAATACCCAGAAAGCTCAGACACGTCGTTAGGCCCTCTGACTTATCCCCGGCCACCGGAATCCCGAAATCCCTCGCCACCTCCATGAATGTGTTCATAAGATGCTCACAGCCCTTAGACCCATCCAGGCCCACGAACAAGAAGTCGTCCAAATAGTGGATGACCGATCTGATACCTGCCCGTTGGCATACCACCCATTCCACGAAGCAGCTAAAGGTTTCAAAATAGGAGCATGAAATTGAACACCCCATTGGGAGACATAGATCCACGAAGAAAGAATCCTCAAACACACAACCCAACAGATGGTGACATCTGGGATGCACAGGCAACAACCGGAATGCCGACTCCACATCTACTTTAGCCAATAATGCCCCTTTCACCGCTAGCTGGACCAGGTCCACCGCCCTGTCAAAAGACGCGTACCGCACCGCCGACAATTCAGGGTCAATCCCATCAGGGTAAGACAGATGATGAATCATTCTGTACTGTCCGGGGGCTTTCTTCGGAACCACCCTCAATGGGGAAACCCTTAGATTCTTGAAAGGCATAACCTTGAACGGACCCGCCATCCTGCCCGACGAGACCTCCTTTGCCAATTTTTCCTTCACAATTTCCGGGAATTCTTTAGATGATTTTAAGTTACCCGGTATCCCGGCCCCTACCCCCTCCCTGAATGGAATCCAAAACCCAGAACTGAACCCCGTTAGCAACAATTCCGCATCCCTTCTCCTTGTTCCCCCCCACTAGTGAACCATTCTAACCACGGGACAATACTTGCGACCTTCACCGGCGTCTGCGCCCTGAACAGCCACCTCCCCAGACCTAGCTGGCACTCGCCCTCGCTTGAAACATTTTGTGTATGAGTGGGCACCCCTGCACCCCGAGCACTCATGTTTGTACTTACATGTCCCTTCAAACCTACATTGACTATTGTTAAATTGGAAACACAGTCCCTTCTGGAGAGCAACTGCTGCCGTTGTGCCGGCCCCACCAGCACTTGCTCCTGCCTCTCAAAAGGACTGCCCACCCCTAAGTGGTGTCATCATCTCCAACCATATCCCCATGTCGCAGTCGTCCCACTTCATATCTGGTTGTACTGCAATCCGCTGGCGGAACTGCTCATTGTACCTCCACCACGCCATGCCTCCGTACGTCCTGTATGCTGCTGATATTTAATAGAAATAACAGAACAACACTGAGCCTTGCTCTGGGTACTTCTCCGCGGTCACACTTGCCAGGATACAAAAGGCCCGGGTCCAGTTTGCAAACGTTTTTGGCAGCTTCCTGTATCTATTTTTCCTCTCTTCTTCCTCCTTCTTCCCTTGCTCCCCTTTCGCATCCTCCTTAATCTCCACAAACTGTTCCAGAGGCAGCAGCGAAAAAGATCTCCAAGAATTCCCTCTTCCAGATCTTGTCTTTTATCTCCTGCGTCAAATGAATGCCCAACGGCCCAATCGTGCACAAACATGGTCTACTCATGGCCACTTCCGCCACCTTGATGATGCCGCCCCCCGATCCATTCCCCCCCCGCGGGCGCCGCCCCCGCGCCCTGAGCTCCTCTGTTTTGGCCCCCTTGCTGCCCCCACACACCCGCCACTCCTGAACTCCCACCACACTGCCTCTCTACTTGCGCCACTAAATCTTTCAGCCCCTGTAACAATACTGCATTCAACCCCCCCCACACAGTCCCCGTAGAACTGGCCACCAAAGTTTTAGCCCCATTCCCTGGCTCCTCACCTGGCGCATTAGGAGCCGTAGCAGACCGGTCCGGCTCCCCCGCATCAGCCCTCCTTGCTCCTTCTATAGGCCTGCCTGATGCCACCCTGGCCGCCTCCCTCCTCCTTGCTGGTGAACGCGTCCTCCTTCGGTCTCTGTCATGCTCATGCCGCCTACCCGGCAACCTGTCCAGTCTCCCCCATGTCGGTGAGGAGAGGGTGGTTCTGCTCCTCCGCACCTCCACTGGAGAGCGAGATCTTGCCCGCCGTCTGCTGCTTCTGGATCTTCCATCTCTCTGGCCCCCACTCCTGTGGCCGCCATCCCTGCCATCCTGTGAAGAAAGCATAACTTCAGAACCAGCCCTACTGGACTGTCCCATCCCAGTCCCAACCCTGACGACCTCCCCTCCACTCCTTCTGCCTGTGCTCACTCCTGCACCCATGTCCACCTCTGCCATGCTCCTGGCAGCCCCAGGTGACCACAACTGTAACAGCTGGGCCAACGCCCTCATCTCCCCTACCTGGTCCGCCGTTCCTAGTCCAGCCTCTTCTGCCCCTCCTTGTCCTTCCTCCTCAAACTCGTTATATGAATCCTCCAGAAATATGGTGTCCACATCCATATCATTGAAGTCCACCTCATCCGCAGGCGCCACCTGCCTGCCAGGCCCGCCATCACTGGTCCCGGGTATCTCTGAAGAAAGGACACAGAGAGGAGGAGAGACAACCGCACATCAATACCACATTTTTTTTTTAAATTAAGCCCCTTCTTTCCCTTACATTACCTACCACAATCTCGGGGGGGGGGGGTAGGGGAACAGGGGGGGGCAAGGGGGGAGGAGGGGGGGAAACAAAGGGGGGAAGGAGGTACATGTGGTAACGAGCCTGCCCCCACCTGTCTGCCAAGAACCTTCACTCAAGTTGCTCCATGAGGGAAAACTCCCTGCTAAACCACTGTTCACCATCATCCTATGCCTATGCTTCTACTTCGCTATTATTATTTTTTTGCAGGGGTTGACTAAACCCATCTTGCCCGGGCCTTGCTTACTCAATTCCCAGCCCCCAGTCAGTCTGGCCCTATAAGGGCCCCTATTCTCAACATATACTCCTTGGGCCTGCATAGATGTGGGCATGTGTCTGCCTCACCTGCCTGCCTAAAACCTTTACTCAAATTCTCCATGAGGGAAAGTCCCTGCTGAGCAATGCTCCCCATCCCCCTATGCCTTAATTTATTTATTTTTATTCTGCAGGGTTTGCTAAACCCATCCTGCCCGGGTCCCTGCTTTCTCAATTCCCGACCCCAGTCTTTCCGGCCCTCTAAGGGCCCCTATCCTAAGCCTATTCCCCTTTGGCCTTATCTACGGCCCCCGCAAAACTGCTTCGTCGCCGGAGCAGCTCCCGCCTTCTGGAGCTGCTCCATCACCCACTGCACGCCCCTGGCTTGGGCCAGAGCTTCCACCGCCGCCACCATGTCCTGATTAGACGCCATGCTGCAGGAGGTAAGTGTGCAACAAAGTAAGCTTTCTTCCACACTTACCATCTGCTCCAAAAGTTTGGCGCTCTTTTCAGGACTGCCCCTTTCTTTTAAACAGTCTCCTCAGCCCCTCCTACCATTAACCAAGCCACCCCCAGCTTCTGTGTCACACCTATACAGGGGTCAAATGCCCTTCCCCTGCATAGGTGCCGTCAAGGGCTTACTTTATATATATATATATATATATATATATATATATATAAATACTGTGTATATATATATATATATATATATATATATTATTTTATTTTGCAGCACATTATCAATGTAGAAGCAGTGTAGGAGTCTGTAAGCATGGGGACCCTAAAATTAAGTCACCATCATCAGTGCTTTACTGTGATCCCAGTGGGTTTCACTGAAATCTCACAAGATTTCTTAGATGAGTTCCTTAACTGAGGAGAAAAATAAATCAACTTTGCTGCACATCAGAAGCACACTGCCTTGCAAGTCCTGGGACATGCCTCCTGATTGACTGCTTAAAGTCACTTTACCAGGGCAGTTTCAAGATAATCTGGCTCCCAGGGCAAAATTTGAAAATTATCCCCCCTTACAGATTCTAAAGTCCTCCTCCTGGACCTTGCATATCTGTCTGTCATTTAGAGTTCGGCTCCAGAGCAGATGTGCACTACCGAGACCTAGCTGAATACATTTGGTGATCAAATGACAAGAGACAAATGTGTGTCATCATTAATTACCAGTTATCTCCTAGAAGTGCATTGCTGCTGCTAATATGCACATGTTTTTTAACAAAGGATAACAAGGGAACAAAGTCATTTTGATTATAGAATTGTCTTAACATTTTATGGACTAACTTCATTATGAAAGTTTAATTTTGACTTTCCTATCCCTTTAAATGTGTCCTTTTCAACTACATTATTTTAAAATATATTCATAGGGCTCCATGTACTAAGCAGTCAGCGAGCTACCCGCAACAAATCTCGCGTCAAAACTCGCAAACTGATATGTACAAAGCCGTCAATTGTGTTAAAACTCGCATCTTTAAAATTGCGAGCGTACTTATCCGCCAAACCTCGCTACCGCTCCATTTTTCACTGTAATTAGACACATTTGACCACCAACTCGCCAAAAAACGAATGTACTAAAAAATCTATTTGTCCGCTCGCTACAATTTCCGCTCCCACCTCGCTATTTTTGCCTCGCCACCTTTTAGGTGGCGGGCAAGGTACAAAACAATAGGAAAGTCAATCTAGACGCCAGTCTAGACATATATAAAAGGCAGTAATATCAGCATTGTACTTACAGCATAACTGGCGTCTAATTTGTCTCTCATTTCCATGTACATAAATTGCGCCCAATTTGTCGACTGTAATTAAAGAGTAATCTATTTAAATTTGTATTGTTAGTTGTCAATCTTTATAATTATTTTTATATTAATATTTATATATTATCAGATCCAGATGAAGCCATATCCAAATTGTAAATAAATATTACAAAAATAACGCTCTGTTATCACTCTTCAAAAAATTTTGAACAATAATAAAGTTGTTTAGATAAGTTGAACTTTTATAGGAGCAAAATTCTATTCCCGCGACTACTATGATGTTCGTGACACCTTGCATGTCACGTGTTAATAATTGGCCAGACAATTCAACTAAAAGTTAAGTACCATCAGCTTAGTCGCGGCGAGCGAGGCGTCAAATTTATCAACAATCCGCAACTGCTCGCGGCGGGCTAGACTTGTCTATTTATTGGGGGAATATTAGTACATAGCGACAGCGGACACCATTTCGCCCGCGGCGAGTAACGGCGAGTTTATCCGCGTCTACAATGACGGATGAATTGACGGCTTAGTACATGGAGCCCATAGTATCTAAAAAAAATCTTATTATCTTCTACTAATTACCATTAAATTTATATTTTTCATAAAGCTATGAATATTTATTTGTATAATGCATTTTCAGTATATAACATGAATATCTATCTATCTATCTATCTATCTATCTATCTATCTATCCTTCCAAACAGGGTAAGCACAGTCTTACAATCTGACAGCAGCCAGGGTGCACTTCAACAGCAGCATAGATATCCAACTCACAAAAGGCACTCACTGGTCTTTTCCATAAAACATACCATTTATTTAATCTTTGCAAAATTAAAGTAGACATAACATTTCGGTGCTCCCCTCGCACCTTTGTCAAATGTCATATATTGGCTCAGCAAGGTGAACCTAAAAGCAATTATCCCACTCTCTAACTACCCACTTTAAATACCTGAGAAACCAGCATCATTGGACCCACGCCGTCCACTGCTGATGACGCCATCATCAGACGACTCGACTTGACACATCACCAGCCATGGGCGTGTGCAGTCCTTTGCCACAGAAACCGGTAAACAAAATACCGTGGCAATGTGTACAATGCGAGACATAGTGATCAGGCAGCATCACAGCTTATCGTCTTATTATACTAAGAGGTAATGTTTAACCAGAGGGTAACAACATAATGTATAACCATCACCAAACACTAGTTATTTATTACAATAGTCTCCTTAGTAAAATCAAACCAGGCCATATCTATATGCATGGATTAGATAATGGAAGACTTATTCAAAGGTGTCACACAAAGACAATATTTTGGTAGTATGCATGCATACAAATATGGCCGGAGTATACTTGCTGTAAAACTGTCTGACCACATTCCTAAAAACTTATATGTACAAAATATTAACCCCTTAATGACCACAATGTACCCTGTATGTCATTAAGGGTTTTTTCAGGACATAATAGCACAAGTCTAGCAAGAACACACTATTAATGCCCTCCCTCCAGCAGGCTTTGTGGAATAGAGCAGTCTCAACGCTGGTGGCAAGACCGAGCTTTAAAACAATCAAGTCCCAAAAAAGACCAGTGACATACAGGGAACGTTGCTGGTCCTTAAGGGGTTAAAACCAGGAATCAAAGGAAATAGAACAATTTATACGTATCACACAGCCCCCTTACAAATGTCTAAGGTATGCACAGTTTTAGTAGCAGTCACAGTGTTACCTTTCATTGCCTCATGGAGTATATATATATATATATATATATATATATATATACACATTTAAACACATAAATACATATATACATATCTATAGACATATATAGAAGTTTATTAGAGCCCTTTGCAGTTAAGAAGATGGAAACATGTAAAAACATATTTATGCAATATTCCTATTTAATAAAGTGGTATAGGGGCATATTTATCAAGCTCCGTATGATAACAGAAGTTATCAAGAAGTTATGAAGCAGGGGTCTAAAGGCACACAGGCGGCGGACAGAAATCAACCCGATCAAAATCGATCGGGTTGATGGGTTGATTGACACCCCCTGCTAGCGGCCAATTGGCCGCAAATTTGAAGGGGGTGGCATTGAACCAGCAGTTCACAAGAACTGCTGGTGCAATGATAAATGGCGACAGCGTATGCTGCGGCATTTATCGATGGGCAGCGATGTGAAGCGGACATGATACTCTACTTTGTATCATGTCCACTTGCACATTGTTAAATATGCCTCATAGGCCTCTATTTATCAAGCTGTCTACTTGCCGGCACCAATACACTCGCCTAAGCACGCCTAACATCGCTGCCATGGACCTGAATACAAGTACGGTGCGATGAGCAGCGGACTGTTGTTAACTAACAGTCATCGATCTTGCTGCTCTTTGGCTTATTCACAGCTTTCTTGCTATACTGTCACTAAGCACCCACACTATACTATACTGTTTTACCCCCTATACCGCCGCTCCCGGAGCCCCCCCGCAACTAAATAAAGTTATTAACCCCTAAACCGTCACTCCCGGCCCCCGCCGCAACTATAATAAATATATTAACCCCTAAACCGCCGCTCCCGGACCCCGTCACAACTATAATAAATATATTAACCCCTAAACCGCCACTCCCGGACCCTGCCGCCACCTACATTATACCTATTAACCCCTAATCTGCTGCCCCCTATACCGCCGCCACCTACATAAAGTTATTAACCCCTATCCTGCCTATCCCGGACCCCGCCACAACTAAATAAATTGTTTAACCCCTAAACCGCCGCTCCCGGAGCCCACCGCCACCTACATTATACATATTATCCCCTATCCTGCCCCCCCCTACACCGCCACCACTATAATAAAGTAATTAACCCCTAAACCTAAGTCTAACCCTAACACCCACTAACTTAAATATAATTAAAATAAATCTAAATAAATATTACTATTACTAACTAAATTATTCCTATTTAAAACTAAATACTTACCTATAAAATAAACCCTAAGACCTAGATTTAGAGTTTGGCGGTAGCCGTGAAAACCAGCGTTAGAGGCTCCTAACGCTGGTTTTAGGCTACCGCCGGTATTTGGAGTCACTCAAAATAGGGTCTAACGCTCACTTTTCTGCCGCGACTTTTCCATACCGCAGATCCCCTTACGTCAATTGCGTATCCTATTTTTTCAATGGGATCTTCCTAACTCCGGTATTTAGAGTCGTTTCTGAAGTGAGCGTTAGACATCTAACGACAAAACTCCAGCCGCAGGAAAAAAGTCAGTAGTTAAGAGCTTTCTGGGCTAACGCCGGTTCATAAAGCTCTTAACTACTGTACCCTAAAGTACACTAACACCCATAAACTACCTATGTACCCCTAAACTGAGGTCCCCCCACATCGCCGCAACTCGATTAAATTTTTTTAACCCCTAATCTGCCCACCGCCACCTACGTTATACTTATGTACCCCTAATCTGCTGCCCCTAACCCCGCCGACCCCTGTATTATATTTATTAACCCCTAACCTGCCCCCCACAACGTCGCCGCCAGCTACTTACAATAATTAACCCCTAATCTGCCGACCGCAAAGCGCCGCCACCTACGTTATCCTTATGTACCCCTAATCTGCTGCCCCTAACACCGCCGACCCCTATATTATATTTATTAACCCCTAATCTGCCCCCTCAACGTCGCCTCCACCTGCCTACACTTATTAACCCCTAATCTGCCGAGCGGACCTGAGCGCTACTATAATAAAGTTATTAACCCCTAATCCGCCTCACTAACCCTATCATAAATAGTATTAACCCCTAATCTGCCCTCCCTAACATCGCCGACACCTAACTTCAATTATTAACCCCTAATCTGACGACCGGAGCTCACCGCTACTATAACAAATGGATTAACCCCTAAAGCTAAGTCTAACCCTAACACTAACACCCCCCTAACTTAAATATAATTTACACCTAACGAAATTAATTAACTCTTATTAAATAAATTATTCCTATTTAAAGCTAAATACTTACCTGTAAAAAACATCCTAATATAGCTACAATATAAATTATAATTACATTGTAGCTATTTTAGGATTAATATTTATTTTACAGGCAACTTTGTAATTATTTTAACCAGGTACAATAGCTATTAAATAGTTAAGAACTATTTAATAGTTACCTAGTTAAAATAATAACAAAATTACCTGTAAAATAAATCCTAACCTAAGTTATAATTAAACCTAACACTACCCTATCAATAAATTAATTAAATAAAATACCTACAATTACCTACAATAAAACCTAACACTACACTATCAATAAATAAATTAAATACAATTCCTACAAATAACTACAATTACATAAACTAACTAAAGTACAAAAAATAAAAAAGAACTAACTTACAAAAATAAAAAAATATTTACAAACATAAGAAAAATATTACAACAATTTTAAACTAATTACACCTACTCTAAGCCCCCTAATAAAATAACAAAGACCCCCAAAATAAAAAAATGCCCTACCCTATTCTAAATTAATAAAGTTAAAAGCTCTTTTACCTTACCAGCCCTGAACAGGGCCCTTTGCGGGGCATGCCCCAAGAAAATCAGCTCTTTTGCCTGTAAAAAAAAACATACAATACCCCCCCCCAACATTACAACCCACCACCCACATACCCCTAATCTAACCCAAACCCCCCTTAAATAAACCTAACACTAAGCCCCTGAAGATCTTCCTACCTTGTCTTCACCTCAACAGGTATCACCGATCCGTCCTGGCATCCGGTGCTGAAGAGGTCCAGAAGAGGCTCCAAAGTCTTCCTCCTATCCGGCAAGAAGAGGACATCCGGACCGGCAAACATCTTCATCCAAGCGGCATCTTCGATCTTCTTCCATCCGGTGCGGAGCGGGTCCATGTTGAAGCAGCCAACGCGGATCCATCCTCTTCTTTCGGCGTCTCCCGACGAATGACGGTTCCTTTAAGGGACGTCATCCAAGATGGCGTCCTTCGAATTCCGATTGGCTGATAGGATTCTATCAGCCAATCGGAATTAAGGTAGGAATATTCTGATTGGCTGATGGAATCAGCCAATCAGAATCAAGTTCAATCCGATTGGCTGATCCAATCAGCCAATCAGATTGAGCTCGCATTCTATTGGCTGATCGGAACAGGTCAAGACAAGGTAGGAAGATCTTCAGGGGCTTAGTGTTAGGTTTATTTAAGGGGGGTTTGGGTTAGATTAGGGGTATGTGGGTGGTGGGTTGTAATGTTGGGGGGGGGGGTATTGTATGTTTTTTTTTTACAGGCAAAAGAGCTGATTTTCTTGGGGCATGCCCCGCAAAGGGCCCTGTTCAGGGCTGGTAAGGTAAAAGAGCTTTTAACTTTATTAATTTAGAATAGGGTAGGGCATTTTTTTATTTTTGTGGGTCTTTGTTATTTTATTAGGGGGCTTAGAGTAGGTGTAATTAGTTTAAAATTGTTGTAATATTTTTCTTATGTTTGTAAATATTTTTTTATTTTTTGTAACTTAGTTCTTTTTTATTTTTTGTACTTTATTTAGTTTATGTAATTGTAGTTATTTGTAGGAATTGTATTTAATTTATTTATTGATAGTGTAGTGTTAGGTTTTATTGTAGGTAATTGTAGGTATTTTATTTCATTAATTTATTGATAGGGTAGTGTTAGGTTTAATTATAACTTAGGTTAGGATTTATTTTACAGGTAATTTTGTTATTATTTTAACTATGTAACTATTAAATAGTTCTTAACTATTTAATAGCTATTGTACCTGGTTAAAATAATTACAAAGTTGCCTGTAAAATAAATATTAATCCTAAAATAGCTACAATGTAATTATAATTTATATTGTAGCTATATTAGGATGTATTTTACAGGTAAGTATTTAGCTTTAAATAGGAATAATTTATTTAATAAGAGTTAATTAATTTCGTTAGATGTAAATTATATTTAAGTTAGGTTGGTGTTAGTGTTAGGGTTAGACTAAGCTTTAGGGGTTAATCCATTTATTATAGTAGCGGTGAGCTCCGGTCGTCAGATTAGGGGTTAATAATTGAAGTTAGGTGTCGGCGATGTTAGGGAGGGCAGATAAGGGGTTAATACTATTTATTATAGGGTTAGTGAGGCGGATTAGGGGTTAATACATTTATTATAGTAGCGGTGCGGTCCGTTCGGCAAATTAGGGGTTAATAAGTGTAGGCAGGTGGAGGCAACGTTGAGGGGGGCAGATTAGGGGTTAATAAATATAATATAGGGGTCGGCGGTGTTAGGGGCAGCAGATTAGGGGTACATAGGGATAATGTAAGTTGCGGCGGTTTACGGAGCGGAAGATTAGGGGTTAATAATATAATGCAGGGGTCAGCGATAGCGGGGGCAGCAGAATAGGGGTTAATAAGTGTAAGGTTAGGGGTGTTTAGACTCGGGGTACATGTTAGAGTGTTAGGTGCAGACGTAGGAAGTGTTTCCCCATAGGAAACAATGGGGCTGCGTTAGGAGCTGAACGCGGCTTTTTTGCAGGTGTTAGGTTTTTTTTCAGCTCAAACAGCCCCATTGTTTCCTATGGGGGAATCGTGCACGAGCACGTTTTTGAGGCTGGCCGCGTCCGTAAGCAACTCTGGTATCGAGAGTTGCATTTGCGGTAAAAATGCTCTACGCTCCTTTTTTGGAGCCTAACGCAGCCTTTATGTGGACTCTCAATACCAGAGTTATTTTTATGGTGCGGCCAGAAAAAAGCCTGCGTAGCGTTAACAACCCATCTACCGCCAAACTCCAAATCTAGCTGTAAGATAGCTACAATATAATTAATAATTACATTGTAGCTATTTTAGGATTTATTTTTATTTTACAGGCAACTTTGTATTTATTTTAACTAGGTACAATAGTTATTAAATAGTTATTAACTATTTAATAACTACCTAGCTAAAATAAATACAAAATTACCTGTAAAATAAGTTACAATTACGCCTAACACTACACTACATTAAATTAATTACATAAATTAACTACAATTAAAAAAAACTAATTACAATTAAATAAAATTAACTAAAGTACAACAAAAAAACACTAAATTACAGAAAATAAAAAAATACAAGAATTTTAAACTAATTACACCTAATCTAAGCCCCCTAATAAAATAAAAAGCCCCGCAAAATAATAAAATTCCCAACCCTATACTAAATTACAAATAGCCCTTAAAAGGGCCTTTTGCGGGGCATTGTCCCAAAGTAATCAGCTCTTTTACCTGTAAGAAAGGAAATACAACCCCCCCAACATTAAAACCTACCACCCACACACCCAACCCTACTCTAAAACCCACCCAAACCCCCCTTAAAAAAACCTAACACTAACCCCCTGAACAGATCACCCTACCTTGAGCCGTCTTCACCCAGCCGGGCACAAGTGGACCTCCAGACCGGCAGAAGTCTTCATCCTATCCGGGCAGAAGAGGACATCCAGACCGGCAGAAGTCTTCATCCATGCGGCAGCTTCTATCTTCATCCATCCGGAGCGGAGCGGGTCCATCTTCAATCCATCCGACGCAGAGCATCCTCTTCCATCGATGTCCTAACACTGAATGAAGGTTCCTTTAAATGACATCATCCAAGATGGCGTCCCTTGAATTCCGATTGGCTGATAGGATTCTATCAGCCAATCAGAATTAAGGTAGGAAAAATCCTATTGGCTGATGCAATCAGCCAATATGATTGAAGTTCAATCCTATTGGCTCATCCAATCAGCCAATAGGATTGAGCTTGCATTCTATTGGCTGTTCGCTTGCATTCTATTGGCTGTTCCAATCAGCCAATAGAATGCAAGCTCAATCCTATTGGCTGATTGCATGTTACGTCACTAAATTCTACTTTTTCCAGTCTCTAGCCTTTGATAACTAAGGGGAATCAGGCTCGCCACAAATACGCTGCGGAATTCCAGCGTATTTGCGGTTGACAGCTTGATAAATAGAGGCCTTATTGTGTACTTACTGTAAATATTTCCCATTCTAATGTTCTTCACATAGCAGAACATGTTCTAAGTATTTTTAAATAGATATTCCTCCATATATCTGTATATACCTATACCTATACATAAATTATGTATAGGGTGTTAGTTGTTTTTTTTTTGTTGACTTCTATGGGGAATAAATTATCACGCTTGCGATATTTTATGTACGGCTTTTTACGTGCATCTAGTTAATGCATGAGCAAAAACGTTTTACTTTCAACTTATAATATGAGCGCAACTCAACGCACACAAAGAGGCCCATTTATCAAGGTTTGAATGGAGCTTGAGGGTCCGTGTTTCTTATGAGCCTGCAGGCTTGCCAGAAACAATAGTTATGAAGCAGCGGTCTCCATAACCCTGTCCGCCTGCTCTGAGCAGGCGGACAGAGATCGCCACAATTCAACCCAATCGAGTTTTTTTTGTCTCCCTGGCTACTGATTCACATCCCTTTAAGCTGTGTGTTAGAATACTCTGGTATGCATTTATTCTGCCTTCTGTATTTTGGCTATTTGTAATCATTTATCAGATAATTTCAGTACATCCTGCCCCCCCCCCCAATCTAATTTGCAAGTGTTTGTATCTCCTGTGTAGCTAGCTAGACTGTTTGTAGCCAGTTGCTTTGAATCAGATCATTAAAACTTAGATCTCACAGCTATATAAAGCAGACCACATGATTTGTGAGCCTGCCTCTGTGCTTCAAAGTGGCTCTGTTACAAGTGGCAGAGTTACTCACTGGAGTTGGAAAATGCAGTCCCACTAAAAGATAAACATCACTAACTCCCCTCTCTTTTCTTGTGCTCTCTGGAATGGTTTCTCTGTCTGTAACAAACTTACAACTGTTCACAACCTGTTTGTTTCCAATGCTTTCAACCTTTTAGCAATTACTGAAACCTGGCTATCTTACTCTGACACTGCTTCCATTGCTTCTCTCACACACGGTGGTCTCCACTTTAGCCACACACCTAGACCAGGTGAGAGACATGGTGGCAGTGCTGGGATCTTACTTCCCCCCTCCTACTCCTATCAGTACCTAACTCCATTTCCATATCTCTCCTTTTCTTCCTTTGAAGTCCACTGCATTTGCATGTTCTCCCCCCCCCCTCTCTCTCTATTGCCCCCTGGACCAACCTCTCAATTCCTTCACAACTTTGCTACCTGGCTTCCTCACTTTCTCTATACAAATACACCTACACTAATTCTGAGAGACTTTAACATCCCCATTGATAACCCATCTGCCCCTGCTACCTCTAAACTTCCCTCACTAACTAACTCCTTCGGCATCTCACAATCCACGCTACTCACCGCGATGGACACTCTATTGATCTGGTATTCTCCTATCTCTGCTCTCTCTCTAATTTTGCCTGTCACCCATTCCCCATCTCAGACCACCATCTGATCATCTTTAATCTTAATATACAGGCTAATCCCAACACAAGCCTGCAATCTCCCAACTTCACTCCCAGTCACCCCTCTGCCACTTTCTGCACCCTCCTCCCAACCACTGAGAGTAAAGTGGCTTCCCCATTGTCTTCCTCACACCTCACTACCTGCCCACTTGACCCTATTCCTTCACATCTAATACCATCTATGTCTCCCACCCTCACTCCGGCACTTACTTACATATTCAACCTATCCCTTTCTATCGGCTCATTCCCTGCCTCCTTCAAAAATGCAAAGGTCACCCCCATCGTAAAAAAAAAACCTTCCTTGACCCTAACTCTCCTGCAAACTACCGCCCAATATCACTGCTCCCGCTAGCTTAAAAATTCCTTGAAAAACTAGTTTTCGATCGCCTAACCCACTTCCTGTCCTCCAACTCATTGCTCGAGCCCCTGCAATCTGGCTTCAATCCCCAACACTCAACTGAGACTGCCCTCACCAAGGTTCCTAACGATCTCATTTCTGCTAAAAACAAAGGCTACTGCTCTATACTAATCTTATTTGACCTCTCTGCTGCCTTTGACACTATTGACCATCCCCTTCTCCTACGAACTTTCAGCTCTCTTGGGCTCTGTGACACTGCCCTCTCCTGGATTCACTCTTATCTCTCTAACAGATCCTTCTCCATCTCTTTTGCTGGTGACTCCTCTTCTCTATCACCTCTGTCTGTTGGAGTACTTTAAGGCTCTGTCCTGGGCCCTCTATTCTTCTCTATTTACACTTCTTCACTGAGTAAACTTATCAACAGCTATGGCTTCAACTATCAGCAGGAGTAGGGGCTGTTGAAGTTAGGAATTTACTTGCTTTAATACATTTTATACCCAACACACTAAAACACTAAGGGGTAGATTTATCAATGTCTGTCCGACATGATACACTGTAGCATATCATGTCCAACAGACATCGCTGAATGCCGACAGCATACGCTGTCAGCATTTATCATTACACAAGCAGTTTACCAGAACTGCTTGTGCAATGCTGCCCCCTGCAGATTTGCAGCCAATCGCCCGCTAGCAGGGGGTGTCAATCAGCCCAATCGTATAGAATTGGGCGGATTGAAGAGCGCAGCCTCAGAGGCAGCGGGCAAGTTATGGAGCAGTGGTCTTTAGACCACTGCATCATAACTGCTGTTTCCGTTGAGCTTGAAGGCTCACACGGAAACAAGGGGAACAAGGGCCATTCGGCCCTTGTTAAATCTACCCCTATATCTAGAGTGTTATAGTCATTTGTAATTCTGCCTAGCTATACAAAAAACACATGCTGATCTCTCAAATCAGAGTATATACACATCACATGCGACTAGCAAAAATGTGCAGCTCTGGGTGCAAAGTCTATAGGGAAAAACCAGATGTAACTACAACACACAAAATTGTCCTCACTCAAATGCACACAATTAGTTTGCTAGGGTTTTGTGGGGGGGGGGTAAATGTAATTTTGTATTATTTACAGACATTATGACAAATTACAGCTGAATGATAAACACATCATGATCAGTTTTAAGATTATCAAACTAATACATAAATTTCCACATAAAACATAAGTTCTCTTGAAAAAAAAAAATATGGGCCTATATTTTAGATAACTGGGGATATTTCTTTTGCTTATTAATATAAAATCCATTTTGGTTCCTATAGTAAAAAAAATCATAAAGATGTAGATAATCTTAATAAGCCTTCTATTTACAGGCCCAGAGAAAAAAAGATTATTTATTTACCTTTAAGAGAAAGAGAAGATAACAGACAATAAACCTTTATATTTAAATTAACCAAAGGGAAGTATGCCATACCTCCAATATCCCTTGGAAAAAAGAATACATATGACAAAAAAGGGGGGGCACTTCTTTCTCTCTATCCTCCACCTCTTACCTAATTCTTAACACAACTTCAGGTAGTAAGAGGTATAGACATAAGCAGAACCTGATAGAGAACCTAGATGCCAAAAAATGCTGTTGTTAGTTATTTATTATTAATCACCAAATTAGAGGCATATTTAAGAAATGTCTTGCGGACCTAATCCGACAGTGCGGATCAGATCCGCAAGACATCACAAGAGCTGCTGGTGCAACGCCGCCCCCTGCAGACTTGCGGCCAATGGGCCACCAGCAGGAGTTGTCAATCAACCCGATTGTACTCGATCGGGTTGAATTGTTGCGATTCCTGTCCGCCTGCTCAGAGCAGGTGGACAGGGTTATGGAGCAGCTGTCTTTGTGACCGCTGCTTCATAACTGCTGTTTCTGGAGAGTCTGAAGATTCGCCAGAAACACGGGCCATCAAGCTCCTTTCGGAGCTTGATAGATAGGCCCCTTAGAGTGAGATTTTGGAGTGGAGCTAGAATGTCCAGTTGGGGGCTGTTAGTGTATCGCTTAATGAAACTCATCCATGTTCTACAATATTTCCTAATACTTTTTTTTCCGGGCAAATGGATCTATCTAACTGTTCTATTATTGCTTGCATTTGTAGTTGGTAAGATTATTAATAGTTGGTTCTTTTCTGCTCTTAAAGTTTTTAAAAATTAAATATCTCTCTCCTAGGATAACTGTATTAATAAAGCCAGTATTATCTTGTCTATTATTTTTATCATATAAAAAGAAGATATGTGCTTTCTCAAGCTTAACATTATTTTGTAGAACCTTACTTAATCAAAACTTAATACCAGCATTTTTGTATTTTTACGCAACTCAAAAACATATGTATCAGGTCTGCTTCTAGGACTTGCAATGCTGGCAGCTACTTTGAGCATTTGGGTACTATTTATATTGGTTGGCTTATATAGACATGATTAATTAATTTAAGATGTATTTCGCACCAAGCTGCAGAAGACATGACATTCTGTACTCTCCGAATACTTTGCCTCAATATAACCTCATCTACTTCCTCATCTACTTCCTCTATCTCTTGACGCCACTTTATGGTTACGTTTTGTATGTTTTGATCACCTATATGGGTAAATATTAGTTTCTACCAAAAATCAATAGAGTGGTTGCCTTTTTAGAGGGATAGTCCTATCTGAATCCCTATATGCTTCCAAGGAAAATCATATTCTTTAGTAATCTCATAGAACCAATGTCAAACTTGCAAGTAAGCAAAAATTCTGAATTTGAGGTCATATTTTATTTTCAGGGCATCAAATGTTACCACTCTTGATGTGTCCACTTCATTAAATTGACTTAGTTTTCTAGGGTTGACTGGGGTTACAAATGGCTGTAACACCCTTCTTTAAATTTGAGAGTATTTGATTGGAAGCTAGCATTTATGGCTGTAGGTGAGAAACCCAGGTAAGAAGAAGTCTTGACATAACACCTAAGCCTATACCTTTTTAGCCAAATGATTTAACCAGATCTTTATTTCATGCTTTTAACCCAGATGAAATATTATATGTGAGTTTTCTCTATGGATAATTTGCCCAGCCTTAAGTCACTAATGATGTAAACTCAGATTTATGTGAGTGCTAGATAAGCACCCAGACCTGTTTCAGATTCTATTCAACATCTGTGTTTTCTGTGTGGAAAGATGTTTATGTAATTTATGTGTGTGTTTGTATGTGTGTATGCTGTAGGCTTCAAGGTCAGTGTGAGCTACGTTGTTAGAAGACCCATCTTAATGATCAAGAGATAAAGAGCTACCTATGTCATACAAAGGAGATTTGTTTTAATTATTTCTTCATTCTTTGATAATGGGGTCAATCACAATAATTTAGAAAAACTTATCAGATAATGTATCTATATAAATCCCCCTAGACTTTTAAAGTTAATCTTCTGTTGAAAACGATTAGAGAAGTTTTGCAAAAGAGATGTGATCCTCCCCATGGATAGGAAGAATTAGACTCCAGTTGAAAAAACTTGTCACTGAGCTTAGCTATACAATTCCATAAAGAACTTAATTGAGAATTTTGTATAAAATGTTTGATAAACTTTTAAACTGTGGCACAAACTATAGCATTAACCTTAATGTTGAATGTATCGCATAAAATAACCTCAAGAAATTATAAGCTTATAATTAAGAAAAATTAAGATGATTTAATTTCAATTGAAGTTGTGTTTAATATAATTTTCCCTTTCAGCTATTTTGATATTACTTCTGAACTTCCATGTTTCATATGGTACGGACTGTGTCATGCTAAAAGAGAGATGCAAACATTTTGGAAATGAATGTGAAAAATTTTGGAAGATAAGTGAAAATTTTTGTGAATTTTCAGGTAAGTGTTATTATAGAGTTCGCTTTTAAATATCAAGTACATTATTTACAGATTTACTACCCATTGGCTTAGTCTTCAAAGGAAACTAAATGGTGTGCAGATTGCAGAACCATCTTAAAAAGAGACATGAAGGTTTATATTTGCAAGGCTGTCTCACAGCTCTATGATGAGTGCTTTTGATATTTTATATTTGTATTCACGTAATAAAAAAAAAATCTAGGGTTTGTTAAGGTATAGTGCATGAACTGACTGAGGTTTGTTGATTTTGTACTTGAGCATAAGCATTAGTTCTATTTTATCAATATGTTAATGTTTGCTCATAGTATTTATTCAGCTGTGTGCTTAAACTGTAGAAAACACAGTTGATGTTCATTGTAGAACAATACTTCTTTTTATCTGAAATAATCAATTTTAACACCAATGAGATTAACTATATTGGTTTAAATGTATATTTGTGTGTTTTACATGTATGGTTTTATATATATATATATATATATATATATATATATATATATATATATATATATATATATATATATATATATATATATATATATATATATATATATATATATATATACACATATATGTAACATAATATGTATATATATATATATATATATATATATATATATATATATATATATATACAGGGAGTGCAAAATTATTAGGCAAGTTGTATTTTTGAGGATTCATTTTATTATTGAACAACAACCATGTTCTCAATGAACCCAACAAACTCATTAATATCAAAGCTGAATAGTTTTGGAAGTAGTTTTTAGTTTGTTTTTAGTTATAGCTATTTTAGGGGGATATCTGTGTGTGCAGGTGACTATTACTGTGCATAATTATTAGGCAACTTAACAAAAAACAAATATATACCCATTTCAATTATTTATTTTTACCAGTGAAACCAATATAACATCTCAACATTCACAAATATACATTTCTGACATTCAAAAACAAAACAAAAACAAATCAGTGACCAATATAGCCACCTTTCTTTGCAAGGACACTCAAAAGCCTGCCATCCATGGATTCTGTCAGTGTTTTGATCTGTTCACCATCAACATTGTGTGCAGCAGCAACCACAGCCTCCCAGACACTGTTCAGAGAGGTGTACTGTTTTCCCTCCTTGTAAATCTCACATTTGATGATGGACCACAGGTTCTCAATGGGGTTCAGATCAGGTAAACAAGGAGGCCATGTCATTAGATTTTCTTCTTTTATACCCTTTCTTGCCAGCCACGCTGTGGAGTACATGGACGCGTGTGATGGAGCATTGTCCTGCATGAAAATCATGTATTTCTTGAAGGATGCAGACTTCTTCCTGTACCACTGCTTGAAGAAGGTGTCTTCCAGAAACTGGCGGTAGGACTGGGAGTTGAGCTTGACTCCATCCTCAACCCGAAAAGGCCCCACAAGCTCATCTTTGATGATACCAGCCCAAACCAGTACTCCACCTCCACCTTGCTGGCGTCTGAGTCGGACTGGAGCTCTCTGCCCTTTACCAATCCAGCCACAGGCCCATCCATCTGGCCCATCAAGACTCACTCTCATTTCATCAGTCCATAAAACCTTAGAAAAATCAGTCTTGAGATATTTCTTGGCCCAGTCTTGACATTTCAGCTTGTGTGTCTTGTTCAGTGGTGGTCGTCTTTCAGCCTTTCTTACCTTGGCCATGTCTCTGAGTATTGCACACCTTGTGCTTTTGGGCACTCCAGTGATGTTGCAGCTCTGAAATATGCCCAAACTGGTGGCAAGTGGCATCTTGGCAGCTGCACGCTTGACTTTTCTCAGTTCATGGGCAGTTATTTTGCGCCTTGGTTTTTCCACACGCTTCTTGCAACCCTGTTGACTATTTTGAATGAAACGCTTGATTGTTCGATGATCACGCTTCAGAAGCTTTGCAATTTTAAGAGTGCTGCATCCCTCTGCAAGATATCTCACTATTTTTAACTTTTCTGAGCCTATCAAGTCCTTCTTTTGACCTATTTTGCCAAAGGAAAGGAAGTTGCCTAATAATTATGCACACCTGATATAGGGTGTTGATGTCATTAGACCACACCCCTTCTCATTACAGAGATGCACATCACCTAATATGCTTAATTGGTAGAAGGCTTTCGAGCCTATACAGCTTGGAGTAAGACAACATGCATAAAGAGGATGATGTGGTCAAAATACTCATTTGCCTAATAATTCTGCACTCCCTGTATATATATATATATATATATATATATATATATATATAAAAATAAATATTTATTTATATATGGCAACCATGAGCAAGTCTATTGGTGCCATTTTTTCAACATATATACAAATGTAAACACATAAATACACATGGATACACATATATACACATCTATGTAAACACAGCAAAAAGATTATGACTCACTGAAGGCTCAGATGGTGGTTAGCATTTTTTTGCAGTAAAGTATTTTTTTAATTAAGGTATGTACAGTATAGTGTAAATATAACTTTAATATGCACTGGGAAACAAAATAATTAACACAACTATGTATGTTAATGTGAGGAACACCCACTGGAAAAAGGCTAAAAAAGATAGGGGAAAAGAACCTTAAAGGGACAGTCTACTTCATTTGTATTGTTTAAAAAGATAGATATACTTTTTATTATGCATCTCCCAGTTTTGCATACCTAACACTGTTATATTAATATACTGTTTACCTCTGGGGCTACTTTGTATCTAAGCCACTGACGATTGCCCCCTTGTTTTAGTTATTTTGATAGACAAGCATTTAAGCCGATTTGTGCTGACTACTAGGTAAAGCCACGGGAGTGAGCACAATGTTATTTATATGGCACACTAGAGCTGTCTAGCTGTAAAAAAACTGTCAAAATACACTGAGATAAGAGGCGGTCTTCAAAGGCTTAGAAATAAGCATCTGAGCCTACCTAGGTTTAGTTTTCAAAAAAGAATACCAAGAGAACAAATCAAAAAGCTTTTTAAAATTACATGCCCTATCTGAATCATGAAAGTTTAATTTTGACTAGACTGTCCCTTTAATTCATTTTGAACATGTTTTCTCCTGAACAACGAGACCCCTAAGATCTAAGATTCTTAGATCTGATAGATAATGGTACCAGAAGGCTTGTGAGACAGATTGTTCACACCTGGTCTAGCATTAATGTCCCCACCCTTCTCTTTTTCTTTCATGGTTGCCTTTCTTTTCATTTAGCAACTTTTCTGACCACACACAGCCATTGCAACTTCTCTACACTTTAGTTCATATTGATTGTGGGCGGCTCACTCTGCATCTAATATAAGCTCTGATTACAAATTCCTAAAGAATATAAAGAAGGTACCACTTAAGGGCCATTATGGCGCTCTTACTCCAACTCAAAAAAAGTTGAAAGCACAAGATACAACTCAAAAAGTATGTCAAATCCTAAAATAAGTCTGATTGTTGTTACCAAAAAAAAGATTACAATCACACCACTAAAGTTTATTAATTTAATTAGAAAACAAGCATTCACCTGCACACATATACTATTAAAACACTTAAATTATAGCTAATTTAAGTATTCCACCTGCAAGTTATTTTATAAATAAGGTGTGGTTTCTATACCTTTAATTTAAGGCAACTATTTGCAAATATCAAAATTGGGCTAAGCTCTTACAATCTATTAGCTAAATTTATCATTAGCTTTATTTTGCAAAGTGATGCCTATAATAATGCTAAAATTGGCAATAACAATAAGCCATGCATTTTTTAGCAATATATCAAGATGTTAGCATAAGCATTATAGTTATGATAAGTAGGTTAAATGAGGAGACAATTTTCCCTGACAAGCGTTTCACATAGGCGCTTCCTCAGACCACCACTTATTTCTTTCTTTTACTTTTTGTGATATAAACATCCAAAATATTTTAGAAGAAGAATAGGGACTATAAGTATTCCTTTTTTAGTCTAAGAAGATACCTTGGGCTGCCCAGTTGCATGGTCCTAAGAGTTTGCTTGGCTTGTGGCTTGGCGGGCTCACATGGAGCAATAAGAAATCTGGAACAGTGATTACTATTCCAGACTATCTTTAAAAAGAAACAAAATGTGTAAACATGTGTGTGTGAGGGGGTGGGCAAATCTACCAATATAAAACCTTCTTGTAGGATGCTGGGCAAATTGGAGATCTAATAGATATTAATAAGTAAACAAGGTTATCTATGGAATGTCAACAATATGTATGGTTTAAGACCAGTTCTAGTGATCCCCTTATTAATTCAATATGGAATTAAGGTAGTTAGCATTTGAATGTAAATATATATATAAAAAAAATAAAAAAAAGTAATACAGATTTGTAATGATACCTATGACGATGAGACCAGAATAAGATGTGCTCTATTGCTAGCGCATCAAAACAATGCATCGCTATATGACCAGACTTAGGGTTGCTACCTTGGCTATTTTTCCTGGACACTTAGGAGTTACACATGCTATAGGGTGTGCAGGGAGGAACATGCATTGTGTTGTTAATCAGCACTATTCACATGATGTCCAAAAGCACAATACATGTTCTACCCTGCTTACCCTGCAGCACGTGTAACTCATAAGTGTCCAGGAAAACATGGCCGAAGTGGAAATAGGTTTTCAATCCAACTTAATTAAAACTATTTTAATAATAAGTAAACTAACTAACTAAATAACTGACTACGTAATTAATTAAATAAAAAAATAATCAAATTGCATTATTTGATTATTTTTATATGGGCATCACTTATATGAATCAGCCAGCTTATTAGTAGTGAATAATTGACTTTTTATAAAAGTATCATTGCTTTATTTTTATTTTGCTTTTCAAACTTCTAATCTAATTGAAATAAGTGACTTTAAGGACAGTACACTGTAAAATAGTTTTCCCTTAATGTGTTTCTAATTACTTTTTTGCTTTTTTAAGGTTAATTTGTGTATATGAAATAGCTGATTTTCGGCTAGATTACAAGTTGTGCGTTAGGCTGAAAAAGCAGCGTTAACAGGTCCTAATGCTGCTTTTTCCCTACAGCTGCTATTACAAGTCTTGCAGGTTTAGGGGCACCGCACACTTCTTTGGGTTTACCACAAAACGACTTACGTAAACTTCGTAAAGTCTTTTTTCTATGGGACTTCCATAGTGCTGATATTACGAGTCTGTCCTGGGAGGCAAAAAAGTGAGCGGTACACCCTCTACCTCCAAGATTCCTAACGCATTTTAAAGCCAGTAGTTAAAGGGACAGTATACACTCATTTTCATATAACTGCATGTAATAGACACTACTATAAAGAATAAGATGCACAGATACTGATATAAAAATCCAGTATAAAACTGTTTAAAAACTTACTTAGAAGTTGTCAGTTTGGCTCTGTTGAAAAGGTAGCTGGAAAGCCCACTGCAAGTGGCAAATAAGACACTCCCCCCCTCCCCCTTCTTTTGCATATGAAAAGACTCTTTACACAAACAGGAGCAAGCTGGAGTAGGTAGTCGAGCGTATTCACATAAAACTTTGGGGCTTGGTTAGGAGTCTGAAAATCAGAGCAATGTTATTTAAAAATAAGCAAAACTATACATTAATTTAAAAAAAAAACTTTATGGACTATATAAATAGATCATCTGCAAAACATTTATGCAAAGAAAAAATGAGTGTATAATGTCCCTTTAAGAGTTTAATGGTACAACGCCGTAACATAAAACTTATAACTAAGGTGCTAAAAAGTACACTAACACCCATAAACTACCTATTAACCTCTAAACCAAGTCCCTCCCGCATTGCAAACACTAAAATTAAATTTTTAACCCCCTAATCTGTGGCTCTGGACATCACCACCACTATAATAAACATATTAACCCCTAAACCGCTGCACTCCCGCCTCACTAACACTAGTTAAATATTATTAACCCCTAATCTGCCGTCCCTAACATCGCCTCCACCTACATTATACTTATTAACCCCTAATCTGCCACTATGGACATCGCCGCCACCTACATTATACTTATAAACCCTTAATCTGCTGCCCCCAATATCGCCAACACCTACATTATTTTTATTAACCCCTGATCTGCCGCCCCCATGTCACTGCAACCTACCTACACTTATTGACCCCTAATCTGTCGCCCCCATCGCTGCCACTATTCTAAATGTATTAACCCCTAAACCTAAGTCAAACCCTAAACCTAAAACCCCCTAACTTAAATATAATTTAAATAAATCTAAATAAAATTACTATCATTACCTAACTAATTCCTATTTAAAACTAAATACTTACCTATAAAATAAACCCTAAGATAGCTGCAATATAACTAATAGTTACATTGTAGTTAGCTTAGGGTTTATTTTTATTTTACAGGCAAGTTTGTATTTATTTTAACTAGGTAGAATAGTTACTAAATAGTTATTAACTATTTAATAACTACCTAGCTAAAGTAAATACAAAAGTACCTATAAAATAAAACTTATCCTAAGTTACAATAACACATAACACTACACTACAATTAAATAAATTAACTAAATTAAAATAAAATAAAATAAAATAAATAAATTAAATTAGCTAAAGTACAAAAAAACCACAAAATTACAGAAAATAATAAACAAATTACAAGATATTTAAACTAATTACACCTAATCTAATAATCCCCAAAATAAAAAAAATCCTAGCCTAAACTAAATTATCAATAGCCCTTAAAAGGGCCTTTTGAGGGGGAATTCCCCAAAGTAATCAGCTCTTTTACCTGTAAAAAAAAAATTACAAAAAAAACCCCAACAGTAAAACCCACCACCCACACAACGAACCCCCCAAATAAAAACCTAAGCTCCCCATTGCCCTGAAAAGGGCATTTGGATGGGCATTGCCCTTAAAAGGGCAGTTAGCTGTTTTGCGACCCGAACCCCTAATCTAAAAATAAAACCCACCCAATACACCCTTAAAAAACCTAACACTAACCCCCTGAAGATCGATTTACAGTTCTGAAGACCGGACATCCATCCTCAAGGAAGCGGCAGAAGTCTTCATCCAACCAGGCCGAAGTCCTCAACGAAGCCGGGAGAAGTCTTCATCCAAGCCGGGCGAAGTGGTCCTTCAGACGGGCAGAAGTCTTCATCCAGACGGCATCTTCTGTCTTCATCCATCCAACGTGGAGAGGCTCCATCTTCAAGACATCCGACGTAGAGCATCCTCTTCTTCCAATGACTACCTGACGAATGAAGGTTCCTTTAAGTGACGTCATCCAAGATGGCGTCCCTTAGATTCCTATTGGCTGATAGAATTCTATCAGCCAATCGGAATTAAGGTAGAAACAATCCCATTGGCTGATGCGATCAGCCAATAGGATTGAGCTCACATTCTATTGGCTGATTTGCAAGTTATATGGCAATACGTACAAGTAGCTTTATGCTATTTCCAAACCATTTTATTTTCAAAATTAGCGATAGCTACATTGAAACAAGATATCTGTCAGTAATCCATGAATGTCCCTTGACATGTATATATTTTTTTAGTAGACAACCCAAAGTATTGATCTAAGCCCATTTTGGAATATTTCATGCCACCATTTCACCGCCAAATGCGATCTCACTGAAATTATTTACAAACAGCTTGTGCAATCGTGGCACAAATGGCTTTAAATGCTTCTCTGGGATCCCCATTGTTTAGAAATAGCAGACATATATGGCTTTGGCATTGCTTTTGAGTAATTAGAAGAGAGCTAAATGCCGCAGCGCACCACACATTTATTATGCCAAGCAGTGAAGGGGTTAATTAGGTAGATTGTAGGGCGCTTGTAGGGTTAATTTTAGCTTTAGAGTAGAGATCAGCCTCCCACCTGACACATCCCATCCCCTGATCCCTCCCAAACAGCTCTCTTCCCTCCCCCACCCCACAATTGTCCCACCATCTTGAGTACTGGCAGAAAGTCTGCCAGTACTAAAAATAAAAGGATTTTTTTTATATATATTTATTCTGCCTTTAAGAATCCCCCTTAGCAACCAAACTCCCTGGTCCCTCCAAACAGCTCTCTAACCCTCCCCCCTCTACCTTATTATCCACCATCTTGGGTACTGGCAGCTGTCTGCTAGTACCCAGTTGTCCATATAATTTGTTGTTGTTTTTTTTAAATAAAATAAAAAAAACTATTTTTCTATAGTGTAGCTTCCCCCTCAATACCCTACCCCCCTCCCGGATCTCTATTCACACAATCCCCCCCCCCCCCCCTCACTCTCCCTTTCCCCTTCTCTTCTCCCTCCTTTCCTTTAGTTTAATGGCTGTGCACACACACGCGTGCTCCCGAGACCCACCCCACGCCTCCTTGTGTGCTCATAGACATTTTCATCACCGGATCCGGAGCATGCACCAACGATGGGCTGCCCACACCTGCCTCCCTGTATTGGCTCCAACCCACCAACGATCGGCACCATCGCTTGCCGATGCAGAGAGGGCCACAGAGTGGCTTTTTCTGCATCAACAACTCTGCAATTCTATTTCTACAGTGCCCCACTCGTGGGGCATGCAGAAATAGCGCAATCTCACTATTTTTAGCGAGATTGAGGCAGAGAGAAGCCCAAGACTGCAGCAACAGGGTACAACGCTGGTTAAAACAATACACGTGACTTTACCCTTACACCTATGATTTGGATATTCCAAACACGCCTCTTTTCAAGATGGACATGAAACATACATCAGTGAAAAATTACTCAGTATTCATGTACACCTTGAAAAGAGGCGTGTTTGGAATATCCAAATCATAGGTGTAAGGGTAAAGTCACGTGCATTGTTTTAACCAATGAACACTGTTAAGTTTTAGTATTTAAAGGGTGTAGATACAGGTACCCATAAGCTACGAATATGGCTACAGCCGAAACGCGTCAGCCAGAGGGTACGTGGTTACCCACACCTTTAGATAACGTCTGTCTGGTTATATGTTGTAACCAGGTTTTTCCATGTTTTAAAGAATAAAGAAGCTGTGCACTTTTTTCTACATTCGGTGCTCTCTTTTTTGTGTTTTTGTATTCTTTCGTCTTTGAGAGACCGGAAGAAGTCTAGCAAGGACCTGGCTCAGCATCTGGCAGCTTCATCACAATGCTTGATCAGTAATAGTCTTTGTGGAAGGGTACCAGCCAAGAAACCACTTTTTCAGAAGCGGAACAGGGTGAAAAGGCTGAGATATGCTGAAGCTCACAAAGATTGGAATGAAGCTAAGTGGAAAAGAGTATTATGGATTTAAAAATCCATGTTTAAACTTTTTGGGTCCAATCGTCGACAATATGTGAAAAGAAGAGTTGGCGAGAGATGGAAGAATGAGTGATTGCAGCCTTTAATGAAATATGGTGGAGGATCTGTACTGGTTTGGGGCTGCATTTCTACCAGTGTTGTTAGTGATATTGTCTGTATTGATGAGATCATGAATGCTGAAATGTACAGACAGATTTTAATTCATCATGCCATTCCTTCTGGAAAGTGCCTGATTGGGAAGGTTTATTTTTCTGCATGATAATGATCCCAAGCACATTGCTAATGCAGTGAAATCATATTTAGAGAGAAAAACAGCTGATCAAACACTGACAGTCCAGACCTGAATATTATAAAGGCAGTATGGGATCACATGGACAGAGAAAAAAAAAAAAAAAATCTAAAGATTTTACAAAATGCTATAGAAGAATACATTACCTACATGGACAGTGGTCATATATTTTAAAATAAAACTGAAATGAAAGGAGAAGATTGCCCTGCTCTTGAGCAACAATAAGTACACACTTTTACCCAGAGTGCAATGCAAGTTGAAAGGATCTCACTAAAGGAGGAATATGGGAAATAAAATAGCGAGGGAAATAGTAAGAAATCATTATGGAAAAGACCCTCTCTTGGGCCTTTGGTTATAATAATGTTTAGTGAGGAACAAAGATGGAAAAGTTGATTCTATAGTTTACGGACACTAAAACATTGCTCCAAACATTGCATCGTTTAGTTATTTCTCTGTAATATCTCCACACAAAAGTGAATTTATTTTGAGATCTGTGGCAATTTAAGAGGAACAAGGTAACATTAATTGTATTAGATAAACATAGTCAAAACCATGAACTCTGTATAACCATGAATGCTAACAATACAATAATACAGGTATAAATCCCAAAATCTTGAATTCCAAAAGCTGAAATTATTTTAAAAATGCAGATTTTTCATTTGTATTTTTTTTTTTAAATAAGATTATTAAAGGGATATTCCAGCCACAATTGGAATCCACATGTATGCATTTAAGTTTTGAATGGAACATTTTATTTATGATACAAGTATTAGCAAAATTTATTTTAATAAAAGCTATAGCTGCTTTACAAGTCTAAATTTGCACCTTGCACTAGAATTTTAAAACACAGCACATGCTCAGCAAGCCTAAGGTGCTTATACCATATAATAATGACTCAATTTGTTCAATGCTGACATGATACAAGCCCCACTTGTGCTCTGAGTAGCTGCAGTATTTAAAATGCTGGTGCACTGAGAATATCTAGCTTTGCTTCACATGCACATATAGAGAAAAATGTTAACACTAAAACAGTGATAACTTTTACTAGAAGTATTTTTGCCAATACAGGCAGTCCCCAGGTTACGTACAAGATAGGGACTTTAGGTTTGTTCTTAAGTTGAATTTGTATGTAAGTTGGAACAGGCACTTTTTTTAGGTCAAACATTTTTTTTTTTTTTTTTTGGATAGCATAGGATAAAGTTTGTTTTGCTATCTGTGCCCCTGTTCAGAAAATTTCACATCACTTTCTGTCCTTGTGACAATTGGATTTTCAGTATTTTGGATTATCCTGGAAAGGATTGTCGATAAAGCTCTATTTTCTCTGTATGTAAGTACGAGTTGTACTTAAGTCGGATGTCTGTAACCCGAGGACTGCCTTGTACATGTATAGTGTAAATATGTTTCTATTCAAAGATGTAATTCATCTATGTGCATTTATATTTTGACCAGAAGGTCTCTTTAAAATTAACATTTTTTTAGAATACTGGACCTCTTAGAATACTGGGCCTTTGGTAATGATGTAATTGTGCCTTATGGATAAGGGTGTAATATTTATACACTTGATGTCAGATATAATCCCCAATTTCTTTTGCCACTACTACAAGTTGAATTTTTACAAAATCAACAAATCCAATATTGTTTTGCAGATGTTAAAGGACTGTGTTCCATTTTTTACAATTTCAAGCTTACGACTTTTAAGTGTCCTTGTGGACATATATGAAATGTTGCTAGACTAAATCATATAGTTGAGTTATTTTATCAGTTTTCACAAGATAAGGAACCTGCTTAGTACATTCTTATTTTTTTATTCAAGCAATAATTTTACATTCTAACCTTGGGCTGAATATATATATAATATACATATATATACAGGGAGTGCAGAATTATTAGGCAAGTTGTATTTTTGAGGATTAATTTTATTATTGAACAACAACCATGTTCTCAATGAACCCAAAAAACTCATTAATATCAAAGCTGAATAGTTTTGGAAGTAGTTTTTAGTTTGTTTTTAGTTATAGCTATTTTAGGGGGATATCTGTGTGTGCAGGTGACTATTACTGTGCATAATTATTAGGCAACTTAACAAAAAACAAATATATACCCATTTAAATTATTTATTTTTACCAGTGAAACCAATATAACATCTCAACATTCACAAATATACATTTCTGACATTCAAAAACAAAACAAAAACAAATCAGTGACCAATATAGCCACCTTTCTTTGCAAGGACACTCAAAAGCCTGCCATCCATGGATTCTCTCAGTGTTTGATCTGTTCACCATCAACATTGTGTGCAGCAGCAACCACAGCCTCCCAGACACTGTTCAGAGAGGTGTACTGTTTTCCCTCCTTGTAAATCTCACATTTGATGATGGACCACATGTTCTCAATGGGGTTCAGATCAGGTGAACAAGGAGGCCATGTCATTAGATTATCTTCTTTTATACCCTTTCTTGCCAGCCACGCTGTGGAGTACTTGGACGCGTGTGATGGAGCATTGTCCTGCATGAAAATCATGTTTTTATTGAAGGATGCAGACTTCTTCCTGTACCACTGCTTGAAGAAGGTGTCTTCCAGAAACTGGCAGTAGGACTGGGAGTTGAGCTTGACTCCATCCTCAACCCGAAAAGGCCCCACAAGCTCATCTTTGATGATACCAGCCCAAACCAGTACTCCACCTCCACCTTGCTGGCGTCTGAGTCGGACTGGAGCTCTCTGCCCTTTACCAATCCAGCCACGGGCCCATCCATCTGGCCCATCAAGACTCACTCTCATTTCATCAGTCCATAAAACCTTAGAAAAATCAGTCTTGAGATATTTCTTGGCCCAGTCTTGACGTTTCAGCTTGTGTGTCTTGTTCAGTGGTGGTCGTCTTTCAGCCTTTCTTACCTTGGCCATGTCTCTGAGTATTGCACACCTTGTGCTTTTGGGCACTCCAGTGATGTTGCAGCTCTGAAATATGGCCAAACTGGTGGCAAGTGGCATCTTGGCAGCTGCACGCTTGACTTTTCTCAGTTCATGGGCAGTTATTTTGCGCCTTGGTTTTTCCACACGCTTCTTGCGACCCTGTTGACTATTTTGAATGAAACGCTTGATTGTTCGATGATCACGCTTCAGAAGCTTTGCAATTTTAAGAGTGCTGCATCCCTCTGCAAGATATCTCACTATTTTTAACTTTTCTGAGCCTATCAAGTCCTTCTTTTGACCCATTTTGCCAAAGGAAAGGAAGTTGCCTAATAATTATGCACACCTGATATAGGGTGTTGATGTCATTAGACCACACCCCTTCTCATTACAGAGATGCACATCACCTAATATGCTTAATTGGTAGTAGGCTTTCGAGCCTATACAGCTTGGAGTAAGACAACATGCATAAAGAGGATGATGTGGTCAAAATACTCATTTGCCTAATAATTCTGCACACAGTGTATATATATATATATATATATATATATATATATATATATAACAGTAATAGCAAGACATTTCTTTTATTCATGCATTTTTTGCTTAACAGTAAAATTATCTTAATTATGGATAATTATCCTCTTTTATACAAACTGTAAAGTATGAGCTTGGCAGCTTGCTGTAGGTTTCTAAATATGGCAAATGCAGATAAAGACAGAGGAGTTTTTATAAAGATTTGTTTAATAACTCTTTATTCTTCCATATACAGTACTATTAATGGAACTGTAGTGTATTAAATGACTGCACAGTAATATAATCTACTGCAGCACCGCATAAATCAATTTGTTTTACGTACTCCCTATAGTCAGTTAAAATACATGATATTTTGACATGGAGAAAGTGATGTTTTTTCTGTACCTGTTCTTTCAATTTTAGGCAAAATATGTGAAGTGAAAGATTCACTGGCCTGCAACATTACTATCCAGTACTTGACTGACAAATATCCAATCTTCAGAGACTGCACCTGCTCTGGAGACATTTATTGTACTATCAAAAAGCTGCTTGGGAAACAATGCTTTGCCAAGAATGGTAAAATATTCTTAACATTTGTAATTACCACATATTATGTTACTTAGCAGGTTGTTTTAGAGTATTGCAAATTAAATACAATTACTTATAGCTTGGCCAGACAAAAATGTTATTATACCTTAGGATATCCTTAAAGGGACAGTCTAGGCCAAAATAAACTTTCATGATTCAGTTAGAGCATGTCATTTTAAACAATTTTCCAATTTACTTTTATCACCAATTTTGCTTTGTTCTCTTGGCATTCTTAGTTGAAAGCTTAACCTAGGAGGTTCATATGCTAATTTCTTAGACCTTGAAGCCCACCTCTATCAGATTGCATTTTAACAGTTTTTCACCACTAGAGGATGTTAGTTCACGTATTTCATATAAATAACACTGTGCTTGTGCACGAGAAGTTATCTGGGAGCAGGCACTGATTGGCTAGACTGCAAATCTGTCAAAAGAACTGAAAAAAGGGGCAGTTTGCAGAGGCTTAAAGCTTACAAGATAATCACAGAGGTTAAAAGAATATTATTATAACTGTGTTAGTTATGCAAAAATGGGAAATCGGTAATAAAGGGAATATTTATCTTTTAAAACAATAAAAATTCTGGAGTAGACTGTCCCTTTAAAGCAATGTTAAACTCAAAAATGTAAATCCCCATAAAATGTGTATCATGTATAGTTACAAAACAACTTTGCAAAGCAACATGATGCTAATTTAACTAAATTTTACACAGTTTTGTATTTGCTTAAAAATGACATTGAGAATTGCTTGAACATGATTAGTATTTTATTTTAAAGCTATTTTGTGTGAACAATACATTTTTATTTTTTCCAGAACATACAAGTCTTACTGAGCCCATTAAATCATCAGACTCCTTGCTGCAGAAAAGCTCCACTCAACAGCCTGGGATAATAATAAGTGTTAATCCAAAAAGAAAAACAAATGATTGCAATTTAGCTAAACAGTTCTGCAAATCAAATGAAAATTGCTATTCGTTGTATGAAAAGTTCAGGAGGAGCTGCATATTAGATTCAGATCAATGCACTAATGATGCTATTGGCCAAAGGTGTCTATCAGCCTGGGAAGATTTACAATCCACTGTAATTGGTAATTGTATATGTTCCCATCCAGCTAAAGACAAGTGCCTGAAAATACAAAACAGCATTTTTAATAATACATGTTTGAAAATTGCCAAAGAATTTAAAATGTCTACAAATACAATAGAAAACGAAGATCAGAAGATATTAAACAGTGATACACGTAAGTAGTTTATGGTTTTAGTTTTATCTATTTTTTAATTTTCAGAAAATATTTGATATTTAAATATTTATATTGCATAAAAGTATTTTAAATCCATGTTTTCAACAAAATTTTGACAAATTTAATCAAGGCCTGTTTAAAACGTTATCAGTTTTTCATCTACTTTAACAAGAATATCCTCAACAGAAAGTTAACAAACTTACAGGTAGATTAATAGTTGTGTGTTCGTGTTTTAACGCTGAAAAAATGGTAATTTCAGCATTAAAACAGCAGCGCAGCCATTACAAGTTTTGTTGGTATAGCTGCACCGCAAGCCTTTTAGCCTGTAACGCTTACGTTTTTAGCCTGTAAATGAAGTTTTTACATGGGACTTCCATGCCGCTGCTATTACTAGTTTTGCGCTGAGGCTAAAAAGCTTGTGTTAGACCCTATAACGATACTTACCACCATCTGAGACCAGTAGTTATTAATTTTTACGCAACAAAACTGTTACATAAAACTCAGAACTAAAGTGTTACAAAGTACACTTAACACCCATAAACTACCTGTTAACCCCTAAACCGAGGCCCTCCCGCATCGCAAACACTAAAATAAATTTATTAACCCCTAATCTGCCACTCCTGACATCGCCACCACTAATAAAATCTATTAACCCCTATTCTGCCGCTCCCCGAAATTGTCGCCACTATAATAAAGTTATTAACCCCTATTCCCCCACACCCCAACATTGCTAACACTATAATAAAGATATTAACCCCTATTCCGCCGCTACCCATCATCGCCACCACTAAATACATTTATTAACCACTAAACCTCTGGCCTCTCACATCACTACCACTAAATAAACCTATTAACCCCTAAACCGCTAGCCCCCACATCGCAACAACCTAAATTAAAATATTAACCCCTAAACCTAACCCTGAGCGTAACCTTAAACTTGACCCTAACCCTACACCTCCTAACTTTAACATAATTAAAATAGAGCTAAATTAAAGTTACAATTATTAACTAAATAATACCTATTTAAAAATAAATACATACTTACCTGTGAAATAAAACCTAAGCTAGCTACAATATAACTAATAGTTATATTGTAGCTAGCTTAGGTTTTATTGTTATTTCACAGGTAAGTTTGTATTTATTTTAACTAGGTAGACTAGTTAGTATATAGTTATTAACTATTTACTAACTACCTAGTTAAAATAAATACAAACTTACTTGTGAAATAAAACCTAAGCTGCCTTACACTAAAACCTAACATTACAAAATAAAAAACTACCATTACAAAATATAAAAAAACACTACAATTACAAAAAATAAAAAAGCGGACCATTACAAAAAATAACAAACAAATTTATCAAAAACAATAAAAATTATTCATATTCTAATGCTGTAGCCCTATTCTGCAATTTAGTTGTTAGAATTTAGGCCTCATTTTCATAATTATTTACTACATTGCAGTTACACTTAATTTGTTGATATTGTTCAAGTGGAATGTTCTCTTTACATTGTCTAAGATGTCCACTTTGGGCATTCTATAATCCCTTTTATCTGTGGATTTTCAATAGTTTTTAACTGCTACCATATGATTATTTATATTAGGAAATAGAGTTAAATCTAAAAAAATCTATTGAGGTATCTGAATAATTATATGTGAATTTTAAATAATAGTTTGAATTAATATATTTAATTAGTGCCTCAATTTCTTCCCTTTGTCCTTGCCATATCATTATTATATCATCTATGAAATTAAAATATTGAATAATTTTAGAGGAATGGGGATTATTTACCCAGATGGAATTGTCCTCAAAATTGGACATATATATGGCTAGATTACGAGTTGTGTGTTAAGAGGTCCTAACGCTGCTTTTTTACGCCCGCTTGTATTACAAGTCTTGAAGGTTTAGGGTTACCGCACACTTCTTTGGCCTTACCGCAAAACGACTTACGTAAACTTCGTAAAGTCTTTTTTCTATGGGACTTCCATAGCTTCGGTATTACTAGTCTGTCCTGGGAGGCCAAAAAGTGAGCGGTACACCCTACCCCATCAAGAGTCCTAACGCATTTAAAAGTCAGTAGTTAAAGGGACACTGAACCAAAACATTCTCTTTTGTGATTCAGATAGAGCATGCAATTTTAAACAACTTTCTAATTTACTCCTGTTATCAATTTTTCTTCATTCTCTTGCTTTCTTTATTTAAAAAAGAAGGCATCTAAGCTATTTTTTGGTTCAGAACCATTGAAATCACTTGTTTATTGGTATGTGAATTTATCCACCAATCAGCAAGAACAACATTGTGTTCATCAAAATGGGCCGGCATCTAAACTTACATTCTTGCATTTCAAAAAAAGATACCAAGAGAATGAAAAGAATGTGATTATAGGAGTAAATTAGAAAGTTGCTTAAAATTGCATGCTCTGAATCATGAAGGAAAAAAATTGGGTTCAGTGTCCCTTTAAGAGTTTTATGGTACAACGCCTTAACATAAAACGCATAACTAAAGTGCTAAAAAGTACACTAACACCCATAAACTACCCCTAAACCGAGGCCCTCCCGCATCGCAAACACTATAATAACATTTTAACCCCTAATCTGCCGCTATGGACACCGCCGCCACCTACATTATATTTATGAACCCCGCAAACATTAGTTAAATATTATTAACCCCTAATCTGCCGTCCCTAACATCGCTGCCACCTACCTACATTTATTAACCCCTAATCTGCCGCCCCCAACATCGCCGCCACTATACTAAATGTATTAACCCCTAAACCTAAGTCTAACCCTAACCCTAACACCCCCTAACTTAAATATAACTACAATAAATCTAAATAAATATTAATATTATAACCTAAATAATTCCTATTTAAAACTAAATACTTACCTATAAAATAAACCCTAAACTAGCTACAATATAACTAATAGTTACATTGTAGCTAGCTTAGGGCTTATTTTTATTTTACAGGCAAGTTTGTATTTATTTTAACTAGGTAGAATAGTTATTAAATAGTTATTAACTATTTAATAACTACCTAGCTAAAATAAATACAAAAGTACCTGTAAAATAAAACCTACCTAAATTACAATAACACCTAACACTACACTATAATTAAATACATTTACTAAATTAAATACAATTAAATAAATTAAATTAGCTAAAGTACAAAAAAGCACTAAATTATAGAAAATAATAAACAAATTACAGATATTTAAACTAATTACACCTAATCTAATAGCCCTATCAAAATAAAAAAGCCCCATCAAAATAAAAAAAAACCCTAGCCTAAACTAAACTACCAATAGCCCTTAAAAGGGCCTTTTGCTGGGCATTTGCTCAAAGTAATCAGCTCTTTTACCTGTAAAAAAAATACAAACAACCCCCCCAACAGTAAAAACCACCACCCACACAAACAACCCCCCAAATAAAATACTATCTAAAACAACCTAAGCTCCCCATTGCCCTGAAAATGGTATTTGGATGGGCATTGCCCTTAAAAGGGCAGTTAGCTCTTTTGCAGGCCCAAAGTCCTTAACCTACAAATAAAACCCACCCAATACACCCTTAAAAAAACCTAACACTAACCCCATGAAGATCGACTTACTGTTCTGAAGATCCGACATCCATCCTCAAGGAAGCGGCAAAAGTCTTCATCCAACCGGGTCAAAGTCCTCAACGAAGCCGGGAGAAGTCTTCATCCAAGCCGGGCGAAGAGGTCCTCCAGACGGGCAGATGTCTTCAACCAGACGGCATCTTCTATCTTCATCCATCTGATGCGGAGCGGCTCCATCTTCAAGACATCCGATGCAGAGCATCCTCTTCATCCGACGACTAAAGACGAATGAAGGTACCTTTATGTGACGTCATCCAAGATGGCGTTCCTTAGATTCCAATTGGCTGATAGAATTCTATGAGCCAATTGTAATTAAGGTAGAAAAAATCCTATTGGCTGATGCAATCAGCCAATAGGATTGAAGTTCAATCCTATTGACTGATCCAATCAGCCAATAGGATTGAGCTTGCATTATATTGGCTGATTGGAACAGCCAATAGAATGTGAGCTCAATCCTATTGGCTGATTGGATCAGCCAATAGGATTGAACTTCAATCCTATTGGCTGATTGCATCAGCCAATAGGATTTTTTCTACCTTAGTTCCGATTGGCTGATAGAATTCTATCAGCCAATTGGAATCTAAGGGACGCCATCTTGAATGACATCACTTAAAGGTTCCTTCATTCGTCTATAGTCGTCTGATGAAGAGGATGCTCTGCCTCGGATGTCTTGAAGATGGAGCCACTCCGCGTTGGATGGATGAAGATAGAAGATGCCGTCTGGATGAAGACTTCTGCCCGTCTGGAGGACCACTTCGCCTGGCTTGGATGAAAACTTCTCCTGGCTTCGTTGAGGACTTCGGCCCGGTTGGATGAAGACTTCTGCCACTTCCTTGAGGATGGATGTCGGATCTTCAGAACAGTAAGTCGATCTTCAGTGGGTTAGTGTTAGGTTTTTTTAAGGGTGTATTGGGTGGGTTTTATTTTTAGGTTAGGGACTTTGGGCCTGCAAAAGAGCTAACTGCCCTTTTAAGGGCAATGCCCATCCAAATGCCCTTTTCAGGACAATGGGGAGCTTAGTTTTTTTTTAGATAGTATTTGATTTGGGGGGTTGTTTGTGTGGGTGGTGGGTTTTACTGTTGGGGGGGTTGTTTGTATTTTTCTTTACAGGTAAAAGAGCTGATTACTTTGGGGCAATGCCCCGCAAAAGGCCCTTTTAAGGGCTATTGGTAGTTCAGTTTAGGCTAGTTTTTTTTTTATTTTGGGGGGGCTTTTTTATTTTGATAGGGCTAATTTAGCTAATTTGATTTAATTTATTTAATTGTATTTAATTTAGTAAATGTATTTAATTATAGTGTAGTGTTAGGTGTTATTGTAACTTAGGTTAGGTTTTATTTTACAGGTACTTTTGTATTTATTTTAGCTAGGTAGTTATTAAATATTTAATAACTATTTAATAACTATTCTACCTAGTTAAAATAAATACAAACTTGCCTGTAAAATAAAAATAAACCCTAAGCTAGTTACAATGTAACTATTAGTTATATTGTAGCTAGCGTAGGGTTTATTTTATAGGTAAGTATTTAGTTTTAAATAGGAATAATGTAGTTAATGATAGTAATTTTATTTATATTTTTTTAAATTCTATTTAAGTTAGGGGGTGTTAGGGTTAGGGTTAGACTTAGGTTTAGGGCTTAATACATATATTATAGTGGCGGCGACTTTGGGGGCAGCAGATTAGGGGTTAATAAATGTAGGTAACTGGCGGCTATGTTAGGGACGGCAGATTAGGGGTTAATAATATTTAACTAATGTTTGTAAGGCGGGACTGCTGCGGTTTAGGGGTTAATATGTTTATTATAGTAGCGGCGACGTTTGGGGCGGCAGATTAGGGGTTAATGAATGTAGGTAGGTAGCGGCGATGTTAGGGATGGCAGATTAGGGGTTAATAATGTTTAACTATTGTTTGTGATGCTTTAGTGGGGCAGTTTAGGGGTTAATATGTTTATTATAGTGGCGGCGATGTCCGGAGCAGCAGATTAGGGGTTAATAAATATCATGTAGGTGGCAGCGATGTTGGGGGTGGCAGATTAGGGGTTAATAAGTGTAAGATTATGGGTGTTTAGACTCGGGGTTCATGTTAGGGTGTTAGGTGTAGACATAACTTTTATTTCCCCATAGGAATCAACGGGGCTGCGTTACTGAGTTTTATGCTGCTTTTTTGCAGGTATTAGACTTTTTCTCAGCCGGCTCTCCCTGTTGATTCCTATGGGGAAATTGTGCATGAGCACGTACGACCAGCTCACCGCTGACTTAAGCAGCGCTGGTATTGGAGTGCGGTAATGAGCAAATTTTTGCTCAACGTTCACTTCTTGCCTTTTAACGACGGGTTTGTAAAAACCCGTAACAACAGTGCTGTCTGTAAGTGAGCGTTGAGTGAAAACTGCTTGTTAGCACCGCACAGCCTCTAATGCAATACTCATAATCTAGCCGATAGATTGGCATATGATGGGAAAATAAGTGATCCCCATCACTGTGCCTTGGATTTTCTTGAAAAAATAGCCTTCAAAGAGAAAATAATTATGGGTTAAAATGAAATTAATTGAATCTTTTATGAATTGAATCTGTTGAAATGTTGGATAATTCACTTTTTTCCTTCACATTCTTGATTAACCTTAGCTACACCTTTATCATGAAGGATACTTGTGTATAAAGCTGACTCATCATAAGTAACCCATATGAAGCTAGGTTGTCACACGAGACCCTCAAAATTGTTGATCACATCTATAGTGTCTTTCATATAGAATTTTGTATGGGTTACCAGAGGTTGTAAATAAAAATCTATATATTTGTATAAATTATCACCAAGGGAGCCAAATCCTAATACAATCGGTTTTCCTGGTGGTCGATCTAGGTTTTTATGAATTTTTGGTAAATGGTAAAAACAAGATTTTTTGGGATAGACTTCATATATAAAGTTAAATTCAGTTTGGACCAATAGGCCTGCTTATTTGGCGCCTACCAAAAAATCCCATAGTTCTTTCTTATATGTATTTGTTGGATTAAATGTTAAAGATAGATATGTGGTTTCACAAATCAATTTCTTATACATTTTAATATATTCGCTTTGTGCATTAAGAGGATAAAAAATTGATTTTTCATTTAGTTTCAGGGTGCAATGGTGTATTCTTAAACCATCCTTCTCATATGTGCATAGATCTGAAAGGTTCTGATAATTGAGAAGCATAACAAACTCTTTTAATCCTTTTACACTCTATTTCTCTAAATGTTTAAGAGTGAGTAAAGTTTGTAAATCCTCACTATTGAGATTTTGGGGTAGATTTATAAATAGTCGAGCGGACATGATTCGCTGTCTAACCAACAGGCTTTAAATAAAACCTAAACTCTAAATTCAAGTTTTCAGGGATTCTGGGTTTTTTCACATTTAGGAAGGTGCCGTGACCCGGATGCGAACCGGATGCGAAGAAGTATTTCCAATACTTCTGGGCTCTAATTATGACAATTTTTAAAATGTAGACACACTATGTTGTTCAAACCCTTTCTCTATATTTGTGAGATGTTCTCAAAGTTTATATTTTCTCTTAGTTATCCTAATATAAATTACATTTTTACTTCAATTGGTAAACCACATACATGGTGTCACAAGTGCATCTGTTCTTACATTGATAGAGTTTAGACTGATTGAAATTCCCAAAGTTGCATCAGTCTTTTGTTAGTGCAAACATATGGACACATAGCACATTATTTTTGCTTATGTCTGTATGAACAAGGAGAAGCCCCCTACCAGTTTAAAGGATTAGATTTATTGGGTTTTCTCAGTTTTGTTGGTGCTAAATTATTTTTTTAAATCTCTATTCTTTTTTATAGCGAATCTCAGTTTTTATTTTTACCTAGTATGTTTTTCAATGTTGGATCCAATAGTAGAACTTGCCAATGTTTCCTCCATGTACTATTCATTTTATAATCTTTGGCTACTTTATTTTGTAATAAACTTATAAGGGATCTGTTCATTCGAGTTTGTATGTGTTTTTTTAGTTATATTAATTATGGTTTTTCTATTCATGCTTCTACTTTATCTTTAGTGTTTTGTAAAAGTTCATGACTGTAGACATATTCTTCAATTTAGTTGTTAGAATTTAGGCCTCATTTTCATAATTCTTTACTATAGTGCAGTTACGCTTAATTCGTTGATATTGTTCAAGTGGAAATGTTCTCTTTACATTGTCTAAGATGTCCACTTTGGGTGTTCAGGAATCCATTTTATCTGTAGATTTTTGATAGTTTTTAACTGCTACCATATGATTATTTATAAAAGGAAAGTTAAATCTAAAAAATCTATTGAGGTATCTGAATAATTCTATGTGAATTTTAAATAATAGTTTGAATGCATGTATTTAATTAGTGCCTCAATTTCTTCCCTTTGTCCTTGCCACATCATTATTATATCATCTATGAAATGAAAATATTTAATAATTTTAGAGGAATGGGGATTATTTGCCCAGATATAATTGTCCTCAAAATTGGACAAATATAGATTGGCATACAATATGGAAAAAAGTGATCCCCATCACTGTGCCTTGAATTTGCTTGAAAAAATATCCCTCAAAGAAAAAAAATAATTATGGGTTAAAATGAAATTAATTTAATCTATTATGAATAGAATATGTTGAATTGTTGGACTCTGAAGCAGCATCTGCTGCTTAAAAATGGATCCCTTTAAGTGATGTGAGAATTCTTAACTTTCCCATAATATTTTTTAAGTGTATTATTACGTATAAAACATTTAACATCAATATACAGCTCAAATTGGTTATATTCTGTAAGGGGAGCATAGTTAAGACAATTTGTTAACAATTTTAGTTAGTCATGTGTAACAGATTTGTCAGATAAATTAAAAATAATTTTCATCCATTTCTCTTATTCCACTTTTTTCTGTTTCTTTTGCCTTGATTTCTTTCCACCTCTGGTTCCTCTGAATCTTCTAAGGGACATTTTGGTTTTCTTAGAGTCCCTATATGTTGCCCATTTTTCCCCCTTGTTTCTTTTCTGTTTAATTGAGATTGTCTCCAAGGGGAGGGAGAATCCCTAAAAAAAATCTTATTTCCAACAATGATATTTTTATCATATGGCTTAGACGATTGGGTTCTTTTAGTATATTTGGTAAGATTACAAGTACCGTGGTAAATCTAAATTTTTCGCTAGCGAAAACACTGCTAGCGAAATGCTAGGATGAAAGCTTTTTTCTTTCATCCTATTGGCTGATTTTAATTTGAAGATTTAAATCAGCCAATAGGAATGCAAGGGTACCCCTATATAAAGGGGTACCTTGCATTCAATCTTTAGTGTGTGGCTGGAGACCGCATGAAGAGGACCTCTGTGTCAATGGTCTGAAGAGGAGAACGACATTCCCACTGCCATTGCTGCTGAACTCACTGCTGACCTAGCTGCCACCACCAGGATGCAGATAGTAGATGGACCGCGGCCGGGATGAAGATGAAAGAAGTGGACCCGTGATTGATGAAGATGGAACACCGCCGGGATGAAGATAGAGTACCAATTTTGGGGTTAGACGTAGTTTGGATTGTTTTTTTGGGGTGGGATTTTTTTTTAGATCAGGTTTTTTTTATTTAATTTGGGCAGAAAAAGAGCTGAATGCCGTTTTAAGAGCAATGTCCATCCAAATACCCTTTTTGGTAATTTCATTTGTTATTTTGTGTAAGTGTAGGTTTTGTTATTTTTTGTAATGGTAGTTTTTTGTGTAAATGGTAGGTTTCTTAATTTTTGGTAATGTTAGGGTTTTTATTTTTTGTAACCTAATTATTTTTTTTTAAGTAATGTCAATTATTTTTGGGCAAGCCTAGGTTTTAATTTCATTCTATAGGTAAGTTTTTAATTTTTTAAAGGAGGTTAGGATAGTTTTAATTTAATTTATGGATATTTTAAATTGGGTTAAGTTAGAGGGTGTTAGGTTAGGGGTTTAGATGTTAGTTTATTACTTTGTGTTGTAGGGGGATGGCAGTTTAGGGGTTAATAGTTTATTTAGATCATTTTCACTGTGGCAGATGGTGGTTTAGGGGTTAACAGTATTATTTAGTGTTTGCGATGTGGGGGGATAGCGGTTTAGGGGTTAATAGTTTTATTTAGGGTTGGCGGTGTGGGGGGTGGCGGATTAGGGGTTATTATTTTTATTTAGGGTTGGCAATGTGGGGGGATAAAGTAATCCTGACTGCACCAGCACAAAATCTTTTGCGCCTCACTTGTTATCTCACCCATTGTGTTTTAGGTCTACACCCTTGTTGGTACTAATTTGGGGATTTGGGAGTTCTTTCCCTCAGACTTATATTCCTATAGTTAAAATCCCATCTATGTCTGTTTTGTGTAAGTGATTCAGAGTTATCCTTCTTATTATTAAAAGTAGCATTGTATTGTCAGGGATATCTCAATTTTCATTTGGCTTACTATCTGACCTTTTCTGTATATTCATATTATTTTTATTAATTGGGTTTGGTTGCTTTCTATAAGAGTAAACTTGATTTTTCTTAAAATCCTCTAGATCCCTTTCCAATTTTTTTCATTGTGCTCAATTTCAATTCCTTTGTTAAATTGTATACCCTTTTCTGAATACTATTGTTAAGTTTTTTCCATTTATCAGTGCCTTGAAATGGTTGTACTTTTTCTATTGCCAGATCAATCTCCAGTTTGAGTGATTATATTTTATGTTCCCTGTATTTGATCAGAAGTTTGATGAGGGCTATAGAGCAGTTAATTTGAATCTGCTCCCATTCAGTTTGAAATTCGTCAAGATTATATACAGGGAACTTAAAAATCCTAAGACCTCTAGGTATTGTGTCATGAAGGATGTACTTATCCAATAATACTAGGTCCTGCCATTCTTTAGCATCCTTTATCAAAGGTTTTTCAAGGTCCCTAAAAATTGTATCGGTCCCCTGAGGTAGGTCCCTCTACTTTTCTTAAATTATCCTTTCATTATTATTATTACCATTAAAAAAGACATTATGAATATTACTAAACAAGGATCTCCTGCTTCTGTTTGATGGAAATGCACAAAAAGACAAAACAGAAAAATACAAAGCCTGTAAGTCAATACTTAATAGGTATTCACATATATTTCAAATAATGAAAGAGTTACACAATTACTATGAAATAACAGTACAATTGAATATAGAATTGGCCTGAGTCATTTTGTGATAGATACAAATCAGTCTCCTTACTTCATAAAGTACCTACATAAAATAGAGATATCCAGTACTCCGTATATGAAGATTTGTATATCTCCTAGATATTTCTCAGTGTAGACAGGGGTTTAAAGCCATTTAGCCTGGACCTTCAGGTGGCTTCTACTGAGCTACCTCTAAATTTCAAGAAAACATATATTCCACTATGGCTGAATTTATGGGTGTTCTGCCTCATCCAGCTAAATACAGATATGGCCTATCTCTTCTCACAAGCAATTCTCTCCTGGGTCACCTTTGTACAGTGACATGTCTAGTTCCTCTAAACATAAAAAAAGAAATTATTATAGCTGACTCTTCCTCTTCTGGACTCCCCCCCCCTCCCACACACACACACACACACACACACCAGAAACAGTGGGAGGGTATGTGCCCTTTCATTTTAAGTTGGGTCATTATATGTTTATAGCAAAACAAAGATACAAAAAAGGTCACTTCCTTGAATGCTGCCAGCCTCCAACTCTCACTTGTCTATATGTAAAAGTGTAGAGTAGAAGTGGTCTTGTTTTACTCTCCCAGATGTAGTAGAGAAGTCTTCTCTGATTATCTCAGAGAAAAGAAAAACTCACAATCATGACATAACTCTAAACACCATGAGAGACAAAAGGAAGGGACTCATAAGAGAGCCCATCGGGTAGATTTCTTAAATGTCGGATGGACACGATCCACTGTAGCAGATCATGCCCATCCGACATCTTTAAATGCTGACAGTGTATGCTGTCAGCATTTAACATTGCACAAGCATTTCTAATGAATTGCTTGTGCAATTCTGTCCCCTGCACATTCGCAAGCCAATCGGCCGCTAGCAGGGGGTGTCAATCATTATTTCTTTCCGCAACCTCAGAGGTGGCGGATGAGTAAAGGAACAGTGGTCTTAGAATGCTCGCGCGGAAACAGCTGCATTCGCAGCTTAATAATTCGGCCCCTATATATCTATATATGTTGCACTACATTTGTGCACAAACAGCAGAGAAAAAATCCCAATCAACATTACAAATGTTATAAAATATCTGTTTAATAAAATGTTTTTTAAAGCAATACTGTCTCAGTCATAATAAAAATATACAAGCTCCATGTGTATCAGCAGTTATATAGCTACATGCTCCTTTTTCAAGAGCTAATAAAAAGTGCTGAATTCACATACATGGAGCTTGTATATTTTTATAATGACTGAGACAGTATTGAATTTATTAATATTTTATTAAACAGTTTTTTATAACATTTTAATGTCAATTGAGAATTTTCTTATGTTTGTGGATGAATAAACACAGTTGGCTAGATTACGAGTTTTTGTCGGTAAGGCTTGCGGGGCTATTAAGCAGTTTCAGCTCACCGCTCACCTACAGACAATGCTACATTTCACCTCAATACCAGCGCTGTTTACGTTAGCGATTTCCCCATAGGAATCAATGGGACATGAAAAAAAACTAACACGTGCAAAAAAGCAGCGTTCAGCTCCTAACGCAGCCCCATTGATTCCTATGGGAAAATACATTTTATGTCTACACCTAACACCCTAACATGAACCCTGAGTCTAAACACCCCTAATCTGACACTTATTAACCCCTAATCTGCCGCGCCTGACATCGTCACCACCTGCATAATATTATTAACCCCTAATCTGCCGCTCCGGACACCGCCACCACCTACATTATACTTATTAACCTCTAATCTACTGCCCCCAGCATTGCCGAACCCTACATTATATTTATTAGCCCCTAATCTGCCATCCGCAATGTCGCCGCAACCTAACTACATTTATTAACCCCTAATCTGCCGCCCACAATGTCGCCGCCACTATAATAAATATATTAACCCCTAAACCTAAGTCTAACCCTAACACCCCCCTAACTTAAATATAATTTAAAATAATCTAAATAAAATTACTACAATTAACTAAATTATTCCTATTTAAAACTAAATACTTACCTATAAAATAAACCCTAAGATAGCCACACTATAACTAATAGTTACATATGTATCTAGCTTAGGGTTTATATTTATTTTACAGGCAACTTTGTATTTATTTTAACTAGGTAGAATAGTTATTAAATAGTTATTAACTATTTAATAGCTACCTAGCTAAAATAAGTACAAATTTACCTGTAAAATGAAACATAACCTATGTTAGAATTACACCTAACACTACACTATCATGAAATAAATTAACTACAATTAATTACAATTAAATTAAATAAACTAAAGTACGAAAAAAATACTATATTACAGAAAATAATAAAATAATTACAATTTTATTAAACTAATTACACCTAATTTAACCCCACTAATAAAATAAAAAAGCCCCCCAAAATAAAAAAAATACCTACTCTATATTAAATTACAAATAGCCCTTAAAAGGGCTTTTTGTGAGGCATTGCCCCAAAGTAATCATCTCTTTTACCTGTAAAAAAAAAACAATACCCCCCAACATTAAAACAAACCATCCACACACCCAACCCTACTCTAAAACCCATCCAATCCCACCTTAATAAAACCTAACACTAACCCCTTGAAGATCACCCTACCTTGAGACGTCTTCACCCAACTGGGCAGAAGTGGTCCTCCAGATGGTCTGAAGTCTTCATCCTATCCAGGCAGAAGAGGTCCTCCAGATGGCCAGAAGTCTTCATCCAGGCGGCATCTTCTATCTTCATCCATCCGGAGCGGAGCGGGTCCATCTTCAAGACATCTGATGCGGAGCATCCTCTTCTTTCCGACAACTAACACTAAATGACGGTACCTTTAAGTGACGTCATCCAAGATGGCGTCCCTTCAATTCCGATTGGCTGATAGAATTCTATCAGCCAATCGGAATTAAGGTAGAAAACCTCCTATTGGCTGATCCAATCAGCCAATAGGAATGAGCTCGCATTTTATTGGCTGTTCCAATCAGCCAATAGAATGCGAGCTCAATCATATTGGCTGATTGGATCAGCTAATAGGATTGAAGTTCAATCCTATTGACTGATTGGATCAGCCAATAGGATTTTTTCTACCTTAATTCCGATTGGCTGATAGAATTCTATCAGCCAATCGGAATTGAAGGGATGCCATCTTGGATGACATCACTTAAAGGTACCGTCATTTAGTTTTAGTCATCTGAAAGAAGAGGATGCTCCGCGTCGGATGTCTTGAAGATGGACCCGCTCCGCTCCGGATGGATGAAGATATAAGATGCCGCCTGGATGAAGACTTCTGGCCATCTGGAGGACCTCTTTTGCCCGGATAGGATGAAGACTTCGGACCATCTGGAGGGCCACTTCTGCCCGGTTGGGTGAAGACGTCTCAAGGTAGGGTGATCTTCAAGGGGTTAGTGTTAGGTTTTATTAAGGGGGGGTTGGGTGGATTTTAAAGTAGGGTTGGGTGTGTGGGTGGTGGGTTTTAACCCCTTAAGGACCAGCGACGTACCCTGTATGTCATTGGCCTATTTTTTGGGACTTGATTGTTTTATAGCGCGGTCTTGCCACCAGCTTTGAGACTGCTCTATTCCACAAAGCCTGCTGGAGGGAGGGCATAATAGCGTGTTCTTGCTAGACTTGTGCTATTATGTCCTGAAAAAACCCTTAACGACCAGTGACATACAGGGTACATTGTGGTCATTAAGGGGTTAATGTTGTGGGGGGTATTGTAATTTTTTTTACAGGTAAAAGAGCTGATTACTTTGGGGCAATGCCCTCCAAAAAGCCCTTTTAAGGGCTATTTGTAATTTAGTATAGGGTAGGGATTTTTTTTTATTTTGGGGGACTTTTTTATTTTATTAGGGGGGTTAGATTAGGTGTAATTAGTGATAGTGTAGTGTTAGGCGTAATTGTTACATAGGTTAGGTTTATTTTACAGGTATATTTGTACTTATTTTAGCTAGGTAGCTATTAAATAGTAAATAACTAATTAATAACTATTGTACCTAGTTAAAATAAATACAAAGTTGCCTGTAAAATAAAAATAAACCCTAAGCTAGCTACAATCTAACTATTAGTTATATTGTAGCTAGCTTAGGGTTAATTTTATAGGTAAGTATTTAGTTTTAAATAGGAATAATTTAGTTAATTGTAGTAATTTTATTTAGATTATTTTAAATTATATTTAAGTTAGGGGGGTGTTAGGGTTAGGGTTAGACTTAGGTTTAGGGGTTAATACATTTAATATAGTTGTGGCGACGTTGGGGGTGGCAGATTAGGGGTTAATAAATGTAGGTAGGTGTCGGCGATGTTAGGGACGGCAGATTAGGGGTTAATAAAATTTAACTAATGTTTGTGAGGTGGGAGTGTGGCGGTTTAGGGGTTAATATATTTATTGAAGTGGCGGCGATGTCCGGTCAGCAGATTAGGGGTTAAAAATGTATTTAAGTGTTTGCGATGCGGAGGGGGGCCTCGGTTTAGGGGTTAATAGGTAGTTTATGGGTGTTAGTGTACTTTTTAGCACTTTAGTTAAGAGTTTTATGTTACGGCGTTAGCCCATAAAACTCTTAACTACTGACTTTTAAATGTGGTAGGAGTCTTGACAGGAGAGGGTCTACCACTCACTTTTTCCAAGACTCGTAATAACGGCATTAGGCAAATCCCATTAAAAAAGATAGGATACGCAATTTACGTAAGTGGATTTGTGGTATGCTCGAGTCGCGGAAAAAAGTGAGCGGTACACCTGTATCAGTGGCGGATCCAGAGCCTGGTCTCGGGAGGGACACTTCCAGATTTTTTTGTGGCTGCGGACAGAAAATAATGAGTGCTTATAGAACAGACTATTTTATTTAACCTATCGTACAGCTCTAACCTTATTCAAAAACACAATTAGAAGTCCCTGTGTGTGTATTTGTGAATGTATGTGTGTGTGTATGTATGTGTGTTTAACTATGTGTGTGTATATTTATGTGTGTGTGTGTATGTATTTGTGTGTGTATGTACTGTATGTTTGTATGTATGTATGTGTGTATGTATGTGTATGTAAGTATATATGTGTGTATTTATGCATGTATGTAACTGTGTGTATGTATGTATAATGTGTGTGTGTAACTATTTATGTATGTGTATGTAACTATGTGTGTATGTATGTGTGTGTCTGTGTGTATATGTGTGTGTGTGTGTGTGTGTGTGTATTCATGTGTGTGTAACTGTGTGTATATGTATACCTAAACCTCAGGTATATTCAGTAGTTAGTATCTCAGTATTGCCACATCTACCCCTCTCACACATAAAACTCTTTCCTATACATCTGACACAGACAGCTCTCTTGTCTAGCACAGCACAGTGTATTTTAAAATTTTACAATTTCACAATGTACGGTATTTTAAATGTATTTCCAGTGGGATTCCAGAGAAACCTACCAGGCTACTAAATGCTGCTGCACATACAGTCCCCTGTCAACTGTCAATGTTTTTTTCCGGTATGGCTGACAAGGTGGCAGAAGTGTGAAATGTATATTGCAGATTTTGACAAGTCAGCCAAACCGGAAAAAACATTATGACAGTTGACACAGGAATTTGCAGCAGCCAGTATTTTACAGATTCTCTAGAGACCAAGCTAAAGTGTTTTTTATCGGTGGAGTCTGGGTCTGTCTGTTACAGAGAGTGAGCCGTCTGCCATCATGCCATGTCCTAAGTAACCCTGTCCCTGTTGTGAGTGAGAGTGACTTCACTTACCCCCAAATCTTCATTTTTTTGCTGCCTGCTGACCCGGTCCTGCTCGGCTCCTTCCCACGCTCTCTAGCTAGTCTTCCTGCACCACACCACAGCGCCTGGCTGGCTCCTCCCTCTTCCTTTCCAGTCCAGTCTCCTGTTCTGTCTCCGGTCATGTTCCACTGCCTTGTGTTGTGTAGGAATGTGACCGGCTGTGACTGAAATTGGAGGCTAGCATTGGAGCCAAGTGCCCCCCTGTAGCGACGCCACTGTAGGGAAGCCCTCTCTCAGTATATTCTCGGGGGGGGGGGGGCAATTGCCACCTTGCCCCCCCTGGATCCGCCACTGACCTGTATCTGCCAGACTCGTAATACCAGCGGGCGTTAAAAAGCAGTGTTGGGACCTCTCAAAGCTGCTTTTTAAGGCTAACGCAAAACTCGTAATCTAGCCACATATATTTGATCTCTATTGAGTATCTTCCTTTTGTCTCACATGGTATATGTAGTTATGCCACCTGCTTAGACCATATCACGTCCTTTAAAGATTCAATTAACTAGAAGCTAGAAGGTTTCCATAGATGTTCCTTTAAGTTACCCAGTTACTAATTTTGCCCTGCTGTAAGTGTGGCCTGTGTGGTAGCAGCAACCTCTATTTGGTGCTGTTAGCTCTATGGGGTCGATTTATCAATGTCTGTCCGACATTATACGCTGTAGCGTATCATGTCCGACAGACATCGCTGAATGCCCACAGCATACGCAGTCGGCATTTATCATTGCACAAGCAGTTCTGGTTAACTGCTTGTGCAATGTCGCCCCCTGCAGATTCACGGCCATTTGGCCGCTGGCAGGGGTGTCAATCAACCCGATCGTATAGGATCGGGCGGATTGTTGTCTGCAGCTTCAGAGTCAGTGGACCAGTTAAGGAGCAGAGGTCTTAAGACTGCTGCTTCATAACTGCTGTTTCCAGTGAGACTGAAAGGCTTGTGCAGAAACAGGGGCATCAGGAGCCATTCTGCACTTGATAAATTGGCCCCTATGAGGTAACATCTGGAGAGGTATGTTTGGAAGAAATTCAGGATTATGTTTATTAAGGCTTTAAACAGCTTTATTTGTCACCCATCAGTTGCAATTGTTTGCATTAATAAAAAAAAGTGCTGATATGGCTGTTTTAGCCAGATATCTTTTATGGATAAAGACTTGGGAGTCAATTTATTTACAAACATGTTTTCACATATAGAGTCATATTTATCAAGCGCCGTATGGAGCTTGATGCCTATGTTTCCGGCAAGCCTTCAGGCTAAAGACCGCTGCTAAAGACCACTGCTCCATAACCTGTCCACCTGCTCTGAGGCAGCAGACAGAAATCAACCCGATCGAATACGATCGGGTTGATTGACACCCCCTGCTAGCGGCCGATTGGCCGCAAATCTGCAGGGGGCAGTATTGCACCAGCAGTTCACAAGAACTGCTGGTGCAATAATAAATGCCAACAGCGTGTGCTGTCGGCATTTATCGATGTGCAGCAGACATGATACGCTACATTGTATCATGTCCGCTCGCACATTAATAAACTGAACCCTTGGTCTGAGGACGTTACCTCTAAAAGCAGACTTCTATATCATCTCTTCCATGGTAAAGTCCCTTTTCCTGTATACTATTATTGGAATAGTTACTCCACCAGAGGATAAAAAATGTAAGGTCAAGGGCAAAACAGCTGTATATTTTAATCCCTTTTGGCACTCTAGATCTCAAAAAGCCTGGTCCTCTTTTACCACTTAAGCTGCAGGGACACCCCCCAATAATTCATGGAGGCCAAGTTGTTTATGGAAGCCCAGTCTAGGCCAAAAAAGTCCACTCTCGCTTTCAAGTAAGCACAAAAGCGTTTCTCCTGTCAGAATCTTCCTGTGGGGGTGGGGGCAATTGTGACTCAGGTTGCGCTGGTATTACAAGTTGAAATACAACTTTTTTTGCTCTAGCAGTAACCCGACTAGAATATCGCATGCACGTTCACATATTCCCCCATAGAAGTCAAATGAGGAAAAGAGTGGGAAAAAAAATAACACCATCACATATTAGCGCTAGCTCGACATGAAAATATGAATATTTCATATTCCAATATTTTATATTTCTACATATATCTGATGATTTTCTGAACACATATAAATATATTTATACATATATATATATATACAAAACACGAGTGGGGTCAGCACTCTCAGGCCGGACCGGGTACACATCCTATGACCCTGTAACATACACAGCCCTGGGTGCAAAACAGCACTCTCAGGAAGTTGCACTGTCACCAGAGTCACAGGCAGTTAACCCCAGACAGGTTTGGGTGCAAGGCCCAAACAGGGAAAATTACAGAAAAAGTAATACATTAATATAGCACACAGAGAAAGTCCAGCACCCACTCACAAGCTCTCAACTAAGATAAAAAGCAGCAATGGAAGAGTTAGTTACCGCATCTGGCCAAATAGGAAAATCCCAGGTACCTCGTTAAGGTCTCTTCCAAAAACCTGGGTCCCTAAACAGCCACACAATGCAGGCTCACAATCAAACAACTGTAAAAAAAACAACTGTGAAAAAATGGAGGTTGCACAGGCTTATGTAATCTCCCCAAACATATACAAAACACGGGTGGGGTCAGCACTCTCAGGCCGGACCGGGTACACATCCTATGACCCTGTAACATGCACAGCCCTGGGTGCAAAACAGCACTCTCAGGAAGCTGCACTGCCACCAGAGTCACAGGCAGTTAACCCCAGACAGGTCTGGGTCCAAGGCCCAAACAGGGAAAATTACAAAAAAAATAATACATTAATATAGCACACAGAGAAAGTCCAGCACTCACTCACAAGCTCTCAACTAAGATAAAAAGCAGCAATGGAAGAGTTAGTTACCACATCTGGCCAAATGGGAAAAGACCAGGTACCTCATCAAGGTCTCTTCCAAAAACCTGGGTCCCTAAACAGCCACACAATGCAGGCTCACAATCAAACAACTGTGAAAAAATGGAGGGTGCACAGGCTTATGTAATCTCCCCAAACATATACAAAACACGGTTGGGGTCAGCACTCTCAGGCTGGACCGGGTACACATCCTATGACCCTGTTACATGCACAGCCCTGGGTGCAAAACAGCACTCACAGGAAGCTGCACTGTCACCAGAGTCACAAGCAGTTAACCCCAGACAGGTCTGGGTGCAAGGCCCAAACAGGGAAAAATACAAAAAAAATAATACATTAATATAGCACACAGAGAAAGTCCAGTACTCACTCACAAGCTCTAAACTAAGATAAAAAACAGCAATGGAAGAGTTAGTTACCGCATCTGGCCAAATGGGAAAAGTCCAGGTACCTTGTCAAGGTCTCTTCCAAAAACCTGGGTCCCTAAACAGACACACAATGTAGGCTCACAATCAAACAACTGTGAAAAAATGGAGGGTGCACAGGCTTATGTAATCTCCCCAAACATATACAAAACACGGGTGGGGTCAGCACTCTCAGGCCGGACCGGGTACACATCCTATGACCCTGTTACATGCACAGCCCTGGGTGCAAAACAGCACTCTCAGGAAGCTCCACTGTCACCAGAGTCACAGGCAGTGAACCCCAGACAGGTCTGGGTGCAAGGCCAAAAGAGGGAAAATTAAAAAAAAAAAAATTGTTTGGACCTTTCTGGGGATAACCTGTTTATTATATGTGACATTTCAGGGTTACCCCCATCCTCAGACAATCATTATAGCATAATGGTAAACTTACCCTATTTATCAGACCCTAACTCCCACCTGTGCTGCTGTCGGCGGCATTCCGTAAGTCCAGCGACCGTGTGGTACAAGCCTACGTCATAGGAAGCCATGGCAACTGGACGCCGTTCGGCAGACCTGTGCACGAAATAAAAACACCTTTTAAATACAATAGTGTGCAAGTGGTAATTAAGAGTATAGAGAGACATATGTGGTTATAAACATCATCAAGGGGAAACATACTCAAAATGAACAGTATTTAATAACTGAGTTTATACTATGAGTAGAATATATTCATTATACTGGATAGCTCAGCTATAAAGCAAGCATTCAAAACCTAAGGTGTAAAGCATACACTAACCTATGGGAATGTTAATCTTGCAACATGGAGCCTAGACGTACTATAGTCCCTTCCTATGAAGTGGTTAACTATATAAGGGATCACATAATTGCATCAGACAGAACCCAGCATGAAATACATTGTTCCGTCCGTGCAATTATATGTACATATCTATGTCATACAGTCCCATCCCTCAGTAAATAAGAGAAAATATAACGATGGAAAAGAACAAAAACCATATTAATGGAATCTCATTCTAAACAAGTTATTCAGGTAAACTATCAATATAAGATAAAATAAAAGCTTTGTAATGAGCAATATGGGGACTATTTACAGAAAGCTGAATTCCACTCATGGAAGAACCAGGACTAATTTACAAAAAACAGTGCCAGTCCAGCTGGACATTCAGACCCTGAGGAGCCATTGTACCCAGGTTGAATATCCACCTGGACTCACGTTGTAGCAACATTTTGGCTCTGCCCCCCCTCTGAGAAGCGGAGGTCATCCACCGTTTTTCCAACATAAAATAAACTGCATACACAGTGTAAAAGATACACTATATAGAACTTATAAGTATTCTTTGTACCCTATCTGCCTAAGGGAAATTCAAAATTCAAAGGATCACTATTGGATCAACAGTCTAAAACAATCAACCACAAAAATACTTTTTACCAGTCTAAAATGTGTGGGAAACATAATATGGGAAATTATATAGACCTGAGGTGTAGAAAATAAAATAATAAAAAAAATAATAATAAAAAAAATATATATATATCAAGATCAGTCATCTATTGTACCTTGCCATGTAGTTATAGAAGGTATAAGTATTCTTTGTACACTATCTGCCTAAGGGAAATTCAAAATTCAAAGGATCACTATTGGATCAACAGTCTAAAGCAATCAACCACAAAAAGACTTTTTATTAGTCTAAAACAATCAACAGTCTAAAAGAATCAACCACAAAAAGACTCATTCGGGTCGGCATCTTTGTCTCTTATTACAACGCAAGGGGACAATATTATTGCTCCAAATTTGGTGCTAAGTATTGCTCCAAACTTGGTGCAAAGTATTCCTCCAAATGGTGCAATAGTAGATATAGAGATAAAAATTAAATAAATACATAACATAATATAACTAACTTCCTTATTTATTTATTGTTTTTGATAAATCTATATGCACCATGTTTAAGGCAAGTAAGCGCCACTCTCCACTTCGCACCAAATTTGACACAACACCTTTCACACCAAATTTGACGCAATACTCCTAAACAACCCACAAAATAGTGAAAGTTTCATCCACTTTTGATTGGGAAGTGCATAATCACATGATTTATGACATCAGCCAATCTGATTTAAATATATATTTTATACTATCACTAACAAATCAAATTGCTTGACACTTGTGCCACTGATCACTCAAAAGAACTTGTGTCATTTGTTACATTTTGTATTATACTTTGAAAGTATGTATATGTGAAATTAGTATTAAAGTTAAAGATTGATGATGACAGGACACTTACGGCTAGATTACAAGTTGTGTGTTAGGGTAAAAAAAGCAGTGTTAACAGGTCCTAACACTGCTTTTTTACGCCCGCTGGAGTCTTGCAGGTTTAGGGTCACTGCACACTTTTTTGGCCTTACCACAAAACGACTTTCGTAAACTTCGTAAAGTCTTTTTTCTATGGGACTTCCATAGCGCTGGTATTACGAGTCTGTCCTGGGAGGCCAAAAAGTGAGCGGTACACCCTACCCCGTCAAGAGTCCTAACGCATTTAAAAGTCAGTAGTTAAGAGTTTTATGGTACAACGCTTTAACATAAAACTCATAACTAAAGTGCTAAAAAGTACACTAACACCCCTAAACCGAGGCCCTCCCGCATCACAAACACTAAAATACATTTTTAACCCCTAATCTGCCGCTCTGGACACCGCCACCACCTACATTATATTTATGAACCCCTAATCTGCTGCCCCCAACATCGCCAACACCTACATTATATATATTAGCCCATAATAAGCCGCCCCCAAAGTCGCCGCAACCTATCTACACTTATTAACCCCTAATCTGCTGCCCCCAACATTGCCGCTACTATAATAAACATATTAACCCCTAAACTGCCGCACTCCCGCCTTGCAAATATTAGTTAAATATTATTAACCCCTACTCTGCCATCCGTAACATCGCCGCCACCTACCTACATTTATTAACCCCTAATCTACCATCCCCAATGTCACCGCCACTATACTAAATGGATTAACCCCTAAACCTAAGTCTAACCCTAACACCCCCTAATTGAAATATAATTTAAATAAATCTAAATAAAAATTCCTATCATTACCTAAATAATTCCTATTTAAAACTAAATACTTACCTATAAAATAAACCCTAAGCTAGCTACAATATAACTAATAGTTACATTGTAGCTATTTTAGGGTTTATTTTTATTTTACAGGCAAGTTTGTATTTATTTTAACTAGGTAGAATATTTATTAAATAGTTATTAACTATTTAATAACTGCCTAGCTAAAAAAAAAACAAAAGTACCTGTAAAATAAAGCCTAACCTAAGTTACAATAACACCTAATACTACACTATAATTAAATAAATTAACTAAATTAACAACAATTAAATAAATTAAATTAAATTAGCTAAAGTACAAACCCCCCCACTAAATTACAGAAAATAATAAACGAATTACAAGATATTTAAACTAATTACACCTAATCTAATAGCCCAAAATAAAAAAAAGCCCCCCCCCCCCAAAAAAAAACCCTAGCCTAAACTAAACTACCAATAGCCCTTAAAGGGGCCTTTTGCAAGGCATTGTCCCAAAGTAATCAGCTCTTTTACCTGTAAAAAACAAAAAACAAACAACCAACAGTAAAACCAACCACCCCCAAATAAAATACTATCTAAAGAAACCTAATCTCCCCATTGCCCTGAAAGGGGCATTTGGATGGGCATTGCCCTTAAAAGGGCAGTTAGCTCTTTTGCGGCCCAAACCCTAATCTAAAAAATAAAACCCACCCAATACACCCTTAAAAAAACCTAACACAAACCCCCTGAAGATCGACTTACTCTTCTGAAGATCCGATATCCATCCTCAAGGAAGCGGCAGAAGTCTTCATCCAACCGGGTTGAAGTCCTCAACGAAGCCGGGAGAAGTCTAACCCCCCGAAGATCGACTTACAGTTCTGAAGACCGGACATCCATCCTCAAGGAAGCGGCAGAAGTCTTCATCCAACCGGGCCAAAATCCTCAACGAAGCCAGGAGAAGTCTTCATCCAAGCCAGGCGAAGTGGTCCTCCAGATGGGCAGAAGTCTTCATCCAGACAGCATCTTCTATCTTCATCCATCCGATGCGGAGCGGCTTAATCTTCAAGACATCCGACGCGGAGCATCCTCTTCTTCCGACGACTACCCGACGAATGAAGGTTCCTTTAGGTGACGTCATTCAAGATGGTGTCCCTTAGATTCCGATTGGCTGATAGAATTCTATCAGCCAATCGGAATTAAGGCAGAAAAAATACTATTGGCTGATGCAATCAGCCAATAGGATTGAAGTTCAATCCTATTGGATGATCCAATCAGCCAATAGGATTGAGCTCGCATTCTATTGGGTGGGTTTTATTTTTTAGATTAGGGTTTGGGCCACAAAGAGCTAACTGCCCTTTTAAGGGTAATACCCATCCAAATGCCCTTTTCAGGGCAATGGGGAGCTTAGGTTTTTTTAGATAGAATTTTATTTGGGGGGGTTGGTTGTGTGGGTGGTGGGTTTTACTGTTGGGGGGGTTGTTTGTATTTTTTTTTACAGGTAAAAGAGCTGATTACTTTGGGGCAATGGGTCTTTTTAACGGCTATTGATAGCTTAGTTTAGGCTAGGGCTTTTTTATTTTGGGGGGAGCTTTTTTATTTTGATAGGGCTATTAGATTAGGTGTAATTAGTTTAAATATGTTGTAATTTGTTTATTATTTTCTGTAATGTAGTGGTTTTTTTTTGTACTTTAGCTAATTTAATTTAATTTATTTAATTGTTGTTAATTTAGTTAATTTATTTAATTATAGTGCAGTGTTTAGTGTTATTGTAACTTAGGTTAGGTTTTATTTTACAGGTACTTTTGTATTTATTTTAACTAGGTGGTTATTAAATAGTTAATAACTATTTAATAACTATTCTACCTAGTTAAAATAAATACAAACTTGCCTATAAAATAAAAATAAACCCTAAGATAGCTACAATGTAACTATTAGTTATATTGTAGCTAGCTTAGGGTTTATTTTACAGGTAAGTATTTAGTTTTAAATAGGAATTATTTAGGTATTGATAGGAATTTTTAGTTAGATTTATTTAAATTGTATTTCAATTAGGGGGTGTTAGAGTTAGACTTAGGTTTAGGGGTTAATCCATTTAGTATAGTGGCGGTGACGTTGGGGCGGCAGATTAGGGGTTAATAAATGTAGGTAGGTGGTGGCGACATTGGGGGCGGCAGATCAGGGGTTAATAATATTTAACTAATGTTTTCGAGGCGGGAGTGCGGCGGTTTAGGGGTTAATATGTTTATTATAGTGACAGCGACATTGGGGGAGGCAGATTAGGGGTTAATAAATGTAGGTAGGTTGTGGAAACATTGGGGGCGGCAGATTAGAGGTTAATAAATATAATGTAGGTGTCCGCGATGTTGGGGGCAGCAGATTAGGGGTTCATAACTATAATGTAGGTGGCGACGTTGTCCGGAGCAGCAGATTAGGGGTTAATAAATATAATGCAGGTGTCGGCGATGTCGTGAGTGGCATATTAGGGTTAATAAGTGTAATATTAGGGGTGTTTAGACTCGGAGTTCATGTTAGGGTGTATTTCCCCATAGGAATTAATGGGGCTTCGTTAGGGAGCTTTACTCTGCTTTTTTGCAGGTGTTAGACTTTTTCTCAGCCGGCACTCCCCGTTGATTCCTATGGGGAAATTGTGCACAAGCACGTACGATCAGCTCACCGCTGACTTAAGCAGCGCTGGTATTGGAGTGCGTTAAGGAGCAAAATTTTGCTCTACGCTCACTTCTTGTCTTTTAACGTCGGGTTTGTAAAGACGTATTTCACAAGACAACATGTTCAAAAAGGAGATGCATAAATCGGCAACCATGTTTCATATAAACATTCAAAGCACTAGAGCCCTACATATAGTAATGTGCCAAAATAGATATAATCTCTCATTAGATTCAATATATGTTAATGAAGGGAATACGTAAAAACTAATTGGGAAAAAACATGTAGCGTTAAACAAAATGTGTTGTAATTCAACGCTTATTTATATGCTTAAGTCTAATTCCTAATAAGGACGCACTGTTATGGATACAGCTACACTAAACATGCCCTTAACTAGAAAAGGGATGGCATATATGCACATGTCAAAATATAAGGCAGTACTGCTTCCTTAAAAATATAAAAATTCAAAAAGAGAAATCCTTGTGACTCATAGGTATGAAAATATGTATATACAATGAGAAATAATCCAATAAGGTTACATAAATAGCCCTGAGTTTGACGAAGAGTGGAACAACTTATTTTAAAAAAAAACAGTATTTGAGAGAAATTTCAGAACAATGTAAACTTGCTCTAAACAAATATATCTAAATCACGTCTTACATTCAGACCTTCTGGCTCACTGGTTTGTAGAGTGAACAACCAGAAAATTTCCCTTTTATTAAGGAACATGTCCCTATTGCCCCCCCCCCCCGATTGGAACAGCCAATAGAATGCAAGCTCAATCCTATTGGCTGATTGGATCAGCCAATAGGATTTTTTCTACCTTAATTCTGATTGACTGATAGAATTCTATCAGTCAATCGGAATTGAAGGGACGCCATCTTGGATGACGTCACTTAAAGGTACCGTCATTTAGTCATCCAATGAAGACAGAAGAGGATGCTCCGCGTTGGATGTCTTGAAGATGGACCCACTCCGCTCTGGATGGATGAAGATGCCCCCTGGATGAAGACTTCTGCCCGTCTGGAGGACCGCTTCTTCCCGGCTTGGGTGAAGACGTCTCAAGGTAGGGTGATCTTCAAGGGGTTAGTGTTAGGTTTTATTAAGGGGAGATTGGGTGGGTTTTAGAGTGGGGTTGGGTGTGTGGGTGGTGGGTTTTAATGTTGGGGGGGTATTGTATTTTTTTTACAGGTAAAAGAGCTGATTACTTTGGGGCAATGAACCGCAAAAAGCCCTTTTAAGGGCTATTTGTAATTTAGTATAGGGTAGGGATTTTTATTATTTTGGGGGGCTTTTTTATTTTATTAGGGAGATTAGATTAGGTGTAATTAGTTTACAAAACTTGTAATTATTTTATTATTTTCTGTAATTTAGTGTGTTTTTTTTTTGTACTTTAGTTTATTTTATTTAATTGTAATTAATTTAATGTAGGGAATTAATTTAATTATAGGGTAGTGTTAGCTTAGGTTTTATTTTACAGGTACTTTTGTATTTATTTTAGCTAGGTGGCTATTAAATAGTTAATAACTATTTAATAACTATTGTACCTAGTTAAAATAAATACAAAGTTGCCTGTAAAATAAAAATAAACCCTAAGCTAGATACAATGTAACTATTAGTTATATTGTAGCTAGCTTAGGGTTTATTTTATAGGTATTTAGTTTTAAATAGGATTAATTTTGTTAATTATAGTAATTTTATTTAGATTTATTAAAATTAGATTTATGTTAGGGGGGTGTTAGGGTTAGAGTTAGATTTAGGGGTTAATACATTTAATATAGTGGCGGCGATGTTGAGGGCGGCAGATTAGGGGTAAATAAATGTAGGTAGGTGGCGGCGATGTTAGGGACAGCAGATTAGGGGTTAATAAAATGTAACTAGTGTTTGCGATGCGGGAGTACGGCGGTTTAGGGGTTAATACATTTATTATAGTGGCGGCAATCTCCGGTTCGGCAGATTAGGGGTTAAAAATGTTATTATAGTGTTTGCGAGTTGGGGGGCCTCGGTTTAGGGGTTAATAGGTAGTTTATGGGTGTTAGTGTACTTTTTAGCACTTTAGTTAAGAGTTTTATGTTACGGCATTAGCCCATAAAACTCTTAACTACTCACTTTTAAATGCGGTACCAGTCTTAACAGGAGAGGGTCTAACGCTCACTTTTAGGAAGACTCGTAATACCGGCGTTAGGAAAATCCCATTGAAAATATAGGATACGCAATTGACGTAAGTGGATTTGCAGTATTTTAGAGTCTGGCCAAAAAAGTGAGCAGTGAGCCTGTACCTGCAAGACTCGTAATAACAGCGGCCGTTAAAAAGCAGCGTTGGGACCTCTCAACGCTGCTTTTTAACCCTAACGCAAGACTCGTAATCTAGCCGCATGTTTCTTTCTTAACCAACATGTACTCTTAATCGGCCTTATATCTGAAGGAGACAAATAGTTGGCCAGAGTTTTGGCTCTCTTAGGAATAAAGTCACAACCTGGTTTAAAAATTTCTCTAATAATGGGATACGAAAATAGAATTGGCAAAGATTCTCTGACTACAGCACACACTTTATTAAATTTGACACTGTATGTGGTAATAAATTTTAATTTGGTCATTTTATCCTTGTGTTCCCTGGGAATAAGGTCAACATTTTCTCTAGCCTTTGTAAGAATTTCTTCTCTCTATCTTCGTTGTTTAAACCAAGTATGTGCAAAGATATATGTAAAAATTCTAGTATCAATAATCATTTTAAAAAACAAATAACACGAGATAGGCATATCAGGATGTATAGAAATACAAATACACATTAATTTATGTGGAAATTTCATATATAAGTTTTTTTGTATATCAAATACATAGAAAATAACTTTCTATGAGATATTATTGTTTGTTCAGGTATAAATCTAGCTATTTCTTGGACATTAACAGATGAAAAATAAAAGATTAGCTTTAGAGAAATATGCTGGACAATAATGAAATGTTATAAATACATTTGGAAAAAACAGAATATCTGTGACATTGATGACTCTTATTTATCAACAGTCCGATGCTCATTGCTCCATACTTGACCCGTGTGTTTTTGACAGACTTTTTAATAAATAAGGGCATCATATGTAGAAGCGGCAGCAATGTCTGGGGAGCGTATTGACTCCAGCAAATGCGTCAAGATTGACGCAATGATAAATAGACACCTAACTGTTAAAATAAATATAGTGACAGTGCTTGAACATGCCAGATGCACGCTCCCTTGCAAGTCCTGGGGCTGACATCCTGATTAGATGCTTAAAGTACTTTTACAGCAGTATGTGGCTACTGATGAAATTTTGAGGTAGAGAGTTTTTTTTTTCACATAGGGTGGTTATGTGATATTTTCTAATCATTATTTTTAAGATATGCTGTATTACTTTCAATAGATTCAAAATTTCGGCATCATGTCCCTTTATTCTCCATTATTTGAAATTGTCTTGGCATATGAACATTTTGACATTTTGTTTTTGTTTTAGATCCTACTAAAATCAAGATAAATCTAGAATGGGAGATGAGCACTTTAATGAATCTTGGTAAAGTATTTTATCTCTTTAAGGTTCTTTAACATTCACTTACACAATAGGGTATTTAAAGATAAAGGAAAAATAGAGGAATGTATTAGAACGAGTACAATTTAACCATGTCAGTGTTTCCATTTCAACTTACATATACAACATGTCTTATACACCACTTACATTTGTCCTCCTTTAAAGTTTAACAAATTGTATTTTTTAAGTAAAGGTAAAGTTCATTATCTTCTTTTCACACTTCTAGTTTTTAAAGGATTTGACTTTGCATGGGACTGGCTATAGGGGCCGATTTATCAAGTGCCGAATGGCCCCTGATGCCCCTGTTTTTGCGTGGGCCTTCAGGATCGCCAGCAACAGTAGTTATGAAGCAGCGGTCTTAAGACCGCTGCTCCTTAACTGGTCCATCCCTTTTGAGACTGCGGACATCAATCTGCCGAATCTCATATGATCGGGTTGATTGATACCCCCTGCTAGCAGCCAATGATAAATCATTGTGCAATGATAAATGTAGACAGCATATGCTGTCGGCATTCAGCGATGTCTGTGGGACATGATCCATTAAGCGGATCATGTCAGACAAACATTGGATAAAACGGCCCCTGAGTGTTAATCTGTTAATGGATTCCAGAGCTTTCTCAACCATAGCTTCTGATAATTTAAAAAAAGACAAACTCAAACATTTTAATTATGCATGTTTTTCCAAAGGTTATTCTTGAAGGCTGGTGACAGACTAATATTTTAGAATGTTCCTGTAAAAAATAAAAATCAATAGAGACTAAGGGGTCTATTTATCAAGCTCTGAACGGAGCTTGATGTCCCGTGTTTCTGGTGAGCCTTCAGGCTCGCCAGAAACACAAGTTATGAAGCAGTGGTCTAAAGACCGCTGCTCCATAACCTGTCCGCCTGCTCTGAGGTGGTGGACAGACATCGCCAAAAATCAACCCGATCCAGTATATTCGGGTTTATTGACACCCCTTGCTGGCGGCCGATTGGTTGCAAATCTGCAGGGGTGGCGTTGCACTAGCAGTTCACAAGAACTGCAGGTGCAATGATAAATGCAGAGAGAGTATGCTGTCAACATTTATCGATGTGCGGCGGACATGGTTCGCTATAGCGGATCATGTCCATTAGCACAATGATAAATGGACCCCCATCTGACTCAGTAGAGTTTCAAGCTCTAGAAGATATTTATATCAAAATAATCTACTATGTTGTTCTTATTTGTAGATTAGTGATTCTCAGAAATTTACTGTAAAACAGAAACTTTTTAATCAAGCCTCTCAAAAAAGTCACCATACAGATTATATGTTGAAAAACTTTTAAATTGCACACAGCCGAACTCAAAATGTGACTAGTCTTGTTCACATGCAGGTGTCATCAAAATAAGGGGTTATCACAATTCTTTAACTAAACTTACCAAATTATTTACAAAAATTCCCATAAAAATTAATTTGTATCTATTGCTTTAAAGGGACATTAAACACTAAGGGCCAGATTACGAGTGTTTGCACTCATCGTGCTTACCGCTCGTATTACAAGTTGAAAGTAAACACGATTACTTGAGCTCATTTGTAATTTACGTTAGAACCGCATCTTCAGATCTCTGGTTAACTGTTAAAAGTTACAGAAAACACCTAAAAAAACATTTCAAAGTACAGTTAAACTCATAATAACACAATCTAATAAAAATTATTAAAATAAAATAATGCACACAAAAGTAATAAATGCTCAAAGATATGAGATCTCAAGTGTTAGAAAAAAAGGGCAATGGGCTTTAACATTGAGGTACATACATATACATTTTAAAAAATGTATACGTATATATATATATATATATATGTGTGTGTGTTTATATATGTGTACATATGTATTTATGTATTTATATGTGCATATATGTATTTACAGATATATATACACATGAATACATATGCACATTAATATATATAAATGAGGTGGGGCGTAGCTGTGCAGGGAAATGGCTGCACTGCAGTGAAGGTAAGTGGCTTTTTCTACTCAGGGGGCTCCATATATCTCTAAAACAGGGTGAAAACGCTCACCAAGTGGCATTTCTAACCTCGGAACAGGACGGCAAGAGAATTGGAATGGAGATGAACTGACCCGTGCAAGTTTTCACACAGAAAGGCTGCTCTGCAAACGGAAACCCGAACTCCATTTCGAACACAGGCCCAATCCTTAACGGCCCCCTGGCTTCTGCCTAAAAGGCGGTCTCATGAGCCAATCAAGGTACATGTTCTTGGTCGCAATGAGACAATAACAAATAGGGTAAGCACGATCTGTAAGATAAAAGTTAACTGCTGTGGGTGCCTGGGCAAAACCACCATAGCAGGCCACACTATAAAAGTAATGACACACTATCTTTCAGCACAGCAACTCGTTCTTTAATCAGGTTGTGCACATGCTGCGCTTCCCAGATACCCCAGCCTCAAGGGACTTTAAACCTAACTCAAATCTATGCAATGCAGTCTTGTAGCCACATTGTAGGGTGGTTGCTGCTGGCCCTACCCAGCAGGGAATTCTACTAGAAAATAAAGTAAAAGGGATCTGCCACAGGTATGAAAAAGGGTTATAACAGTCCAGATAGCCCAAAGCAGATAAAAAGTAGCCCCACAAACACAGGTAAAACACAGTACCTGCAGGAGGACCAGAGCTAACACACAGATAAACAAAACCATGACCTGCATCAACAATACTTAGTCTGGACACTATCAGCTATACCCAGACAAAAAAGCAGGTAGCATAAACTTTCAGTCTCTCTGCATATGGCAGCTAAAAAAATCTAACAGGGAGGGCAGAAAGCAGACATCTACTAATATATCATCAGTGAGAGCCTTCTTTTCAGCACAAGATCAAAAGTCTCAACATGCTCCAGAAAGGGCTAAACAAGCAGACAGTATGGCTGCACAGTAATCATTAGCTCTTCCTCAATCCTCTATAGATCAGCTATCCTGAATTCAGTGCACAATAGCGTCCCTTCCATCAAAAGCTGACATCGCTGACTTAAAATCCTTCATAAAATCAGAACTAGCTTCAATAAGGAAGGATATTAACGACTTAGGCTCCAGAACGGAATGCCTGGAAGAGGGACAAGAAAATCTGGAATTGATAGTCAGTGACACCACTCAGCACCTTATTTGCCAAGACTCCATTATAAATGAACTGCAGCTAAAAGTTGAGGACCTGGACAACAGGAATAGGCACAGTAATCTCAGGATAAGCAGAGTCCCCGAGGATGTTGCCCAAGAAGATATAACAAACTACCTCCTCCAACTATTTAAACACCTTGCTCCCACACTGGATCTATAGGAATCCTCAATCGAAAGAGCCCACAGAGCACTGAGAATGAGACCAAACCCAGCTAGTCCCCCTAGGACATAATCTTGAAATTTGCCTTTTTTCAACAAAAGGAGATTATATGGAAACAGGCAAGAGCACAATGCTCCATATCTTTTCAAGGGGCAAATCTCCAAATAATCCAAGATCTCTGCCCATCAACAATCCAAAAGAGAAGCTCTCTTAAATTCATCACTATGGTCCTCCAGAAGAACGGAATTAGATACCGCTGGAATTTCCCTTTTAGTCTCCTAATCCAAAATTATGGTAAACTGCTCGTTTACAGAGATATGGATGACCTTGAGAGCATATCTAAAACCCTCAATGTAACCTTCCTTTAACCTCAACAACAAGGACAGGACTCCAGCGATAAAAGCTCTGGTAACCGTTTCAAACAGTAAAACTAAAGATGGACCCTTGTGTCCAAAAAGAGAACCAGAGATCCGCCTATCAAATGAAGGGACACTGTTCCCAACCTGGGAAGAACACCTAACTAGAAGAAGGTTACCCCAACTTACAATGGTTGTATGTTTAAACTGCTTGCAGACATTTGCAAAATAGTTCCTAAAGAATTTTATTTCTACCGTATTTAATAAACATTCTCCATAAATAGATGATAGAGGCACAGTTACGGGCCTGAAGTTATTTGTTTCAAGTCTTTTACTGTAGTTTTTGCATTCCGTGGTATGCCATGCTCTTGATTTGTATTACAAACATGCTTTAATGGTTTGGGATTTTGTTCTATTAAAAGTAATGTTTAAAAGTCAAACATTGCCCCCGTGTTGGGGAGAGATGAATCTGTGCCTGGCTGCTCCTGCGGGGAACCTCCCCACTCACAATACTCCCACGTTGTGGAAATAAACTCATCTATAGACGTGCAGAGTGGGTCTCGTGAGGGAGCGGCCATGCCACTGGGTTTTATTTGAAATGTTAAAGGTAAACTAAATAATCTCTACAGCCATATCACTTAGTCAGCACGGTTCACCCTCACACACCTAAATTTGAGCCTGTGAGTAGAGAATGCTTCCTCAATATAGTCAACTATGACTAACAAGATGTTATTTATGTTACTGTTTTTTATATATTATGCTATACTACTGTTATATTCTACTCTTTCTTGCTGCTGCTTCTGTTCGGGAGACATCTTCAATTATCCCAACTACGCATCGATGTTACTGACTACATGAAAATAACATTCTATAGACTCAATTTCCCCCTCCATATGGCCACTACAAAAAAAAATAAAACAGCCTAAGACTCCATAGGGATTCAATCAATAAATGACAAAGGTCCTAACATCCCATATAACAGAACATAAGCGTTAAGAGAATTCGACAGACATAAAACAAATCTGGCATTTTTGCAAGAAACTCACTTTATCAAAGGCAAAGAGCCCTCTACTTTTTCATATTAATTTGGCACATGCTTATATACCTCCCACTCCAAATCCAAAAAACATGGCATTGGAATCTTAATAAAGAAAAATATACCCTTCACAATAATCCAAATAATAAGGGACAGGGGGCGCGATCCGATATACGGCGCAGGTTTCGGCGCAAGCGTGGAAACCTGCACCGCCCACCAAATTTTTAGCTCGCACAGCGAGCTATCACATATACGGCGCCGGCAGTTGCTAAAGTGCCGTAAGTCGGACAAACTAGCGATGTCCAGAAATCAGCATAAGTACAAATTTCTGGAGTCGCCAGTGACTTACTGCACTTTAAAAACTGCCGCCACATAAAAAAACTTACTAAAGTCTTAAATCTCCTGTTACTGTCTAACAGGCCTCCCAAAAATAACCTGACACGTATGCCCCTCTATCCGCAATCCCCCCTCTCACTCCTAACAATAAATATATTAACCCCTAAACCGCCGCTCCCGGACCCCGCCGCCAGCTACATTAAATGTCTTACCCCCTAATGTGATCCCCCTACACTGCCCCCAGCTACATTAAAATTATTACCCCTAATGTGAGCCTCCTACCCCGCCGCCACCTACATTAACTATATTACCCCCTAATATGATCCCCCTACACCGCCGTCACCTATATTAAAATTATTACTCCCTAATATGATACCCCTACACTGCCGCCACCTATAATAACTACATTAACCCCTAATCTGAGCCCCCTACCCCGCTGCCACCTATTTTAACTACATTAACCCCTAATCTGAGCCCCCTACCCCGCCGCAACCAATTTTAACTACACTAACCCCTAATGTGAGCCCCCTACCCCGCCACCACCTATATTATATGTACTACCCCCTAATCTGACACCTTACACCGCTGCCACCTATATTAAATTTATTAACCCCTAATCTAATCCCCCTACACCGCCGTCACCTATATTAAATATATTAACCACTAAACCTAAGTCTAACCCTAACACTCCCTAACTTAATTATTATTAAAATAAATCTAAATAATATTAATAATATTAACTAAATTATTCCTATTTAAATCTAAATACTTACCTATAAAATAAACCCTAAGATAGCTACAATATAATTAATAATTACATTGTAGCTATTTTAGGGTTTATATTTATTTTACAGGTAACTTGGTATTTATTTTAACTAGGTACAATAGCTATTAAATAGTTAATAACTATTTAATAGCTACCTAGTTAAAATAATTACCAAATTACCTGTAAAATAAATCCGCTGGCGGCAGTGTAGGGGGGTCAGATTAGGGGGTAAGACATTTAATGTAGCTGGCGGCGGGGTCCGGGAGCGGCGGTTTAGGGGTTAGGCACTTTATTAATGATTGCGGCAGGGGATTACGATTGACAGGTAGATAGACATTGCGCATGCGTTAGGTGTTTATTTTGCAGGTAGTTTAGGGAGTTGTGGGGCTCCAAAACTCACTGCAAGGCTTACTACACCTGGAATTTGTGGCAAGGTGAAAATGGAGTACAATTTCTCAATTTTTGCCATGTAAGTCCAAACTGCGCAGGTTTGGTATATCACTCTATGGGCCAAAAAACTACGGCCGAAGGGTGAAATATACGAGCATAACTTCTATGTTACGCCGTATATGTGATACCAACCCAGCGCAAAATTTGGCGTTGCCGGCTTTTGCGGGTGACGCTGCATATCGGATCGGGCCCAGGGAGGGTAGATACATTATCTTGGTAGGTTTGCTTTACGGCCGCCCAGTCACATTGCTATCTATATACACCCCGAATTCGAAAAAAGCAACCTTTATCAAGTCACTTACTAATATTATACTAGATAATCAAAAGGGAACACTAACAATTTGCGGAGACTTAAATATGCCTTTAAACCCAATTTTGGACTGCTCGTCCACGCACTCCTCCACTCCATCCTCACAAATAAATTGTACTATCTCCCTCTTCAAAAAGCTAACTGTCCATGATCTCTGGAGGGCTTCCAACCCAATGAAATGAGATTATACATTTTACTCTTTTCCCCACAAACTTTACACCAGGATTGATTATATCCTTACGGACGTTACGTGCCTATCCCTATTTAACTATTCGCAAATCTCTCCCATATCCTGGTCAGACCACGCATCAGTTTTAGGAACCTTAACCTGGTCATCAAAACCAATCCAGGATTTTATCTGGAAACTAGATTTTCACCTCATATCAGACCCGATAGTACAACAACAGATAATTTAAGTCCATCACTATGCCCACAACAACACACCTGACATAACCCCAATAAATATATGGGAGGCCCACAAATGCGTGATAAGGGGAGAACTTATAGTAATTAGAGCATCCATACTGAAAAAAAATTGTATGTATTTAGCGTCCCTCCTAGCTAATATTGAATCTTTAGAATGAGATCATAAGTGCTCCCCCTCTGATAATAATCTGCTACAGGCTTTAAATGCAGAATGAGACAAACGTGCATCATACTACAATGAAGAACATAAAAGACAGTCACTGAGACTATAACAATTACACTACGAAGGTCGTAACAAGGCTGGTAGAGCATTGGCACGATACCTGAAACAAAAGGCAAAAAAATCCTACATTTTAAATATCAAAGATGACCAAGGTAAAGAACACTTCTCCACTAAGGCAATATCAAACGTCTTTAGAGAGTACTATAAACAGTTATACAACTTGAATGACCAATCCACACTGTCGCCTCCAGAAAAGGAGGGAAAAACTGCTACAATAAACTCATATCTATCTGCCCTTCCCCTTCTTCAAATCTCTATTCCCTAAAAAGATCAATTAGAGGAACTCATAACTCATGAGGAAATTAAACTAGCCCTAAAAGATCTAACAAAAGGTAAAGCTCCGGGCCAAGATGGATTTGGCAATGGATACTATAAACAATTTCAAGAAGACCTACTTCCCCATCTCATCCACTTTTTTAACTACATAGATAAATCTAAATCCTTATCCCCTAGGTCTTTAGAATCACATATTATACTCTTGCCTAAGCCAAATAAATCTCTGGAGCACCGATCTCACTTTAGACCAATCTCACTGATAAATTCCGATGTAAAAGTATTTGCTAAGGTATTGGCAAATAGATTGAACCGCATACTCCCCAAACTAATCCATAGGGACCAAGTGGGATTCATCCCAAAAGGAAAGCTAAAGACAATATGGTCAGGGCATTAAATCTCATTCACTATGCGCAAGACAGAGGCATCCCAGGACTTCTTCTGTCTATAGACGCAGAAAAAGCCTTCGACCGTGTTGATTGGGAATTCCGAATCCTTAGGCTAACACTAACACATATGGGATTAGGATCCCAGATGCTAAATATAATTTTCTCCCTATACTCCTACCCCAACGCTAAACTTCTTATTAATGGCACACTGTCAGAATCATTCACTATAACCAACGGAACTCGCCAACGTTGCCCTCTATCTCCCCTTCTGTTTGTTTGCTTTATAGAAACTATAGCAATCAAGGGTAAACATAACCCACATATAAAAGGCATCCAAATTGGCCAACAATCATACAAAATGTCTCTCTTCACGGATGATATCCTTTTTTCACTCACCGAGCCGGAATCTTCTATTCCCCCACTGTTATTAGAATTCCAAAGGTTCCACTTACTCTCTAACTTTAAAATTAATTCAGCCAAATCTGAAATTCTAAGCTATAACGTAGACGAACAGACCATACATATAGTCCAAACATTGACCCCCTTCACTTGGTTCAAAAACTCTCTCCGCTACCTAGGCATTGAACTAGCAAACACGATGGAAGACACCTTCAACAGAAATTATGAACCAATTAGAAAATCCATTATAAGAGATCTTTCCTCGTGGTTGTCAAAAAAATTATCGTGGATGGGAAGAATAAATGTCATTAAAATGAATATCTTCCCCCGATTACTATATATCCTCCAAGCAATTCCGATCTCGCTACCCAAAAACGTTATCCCAAGTATACAAAAAGCATTTAGTGATTTTGTCTGGAACAGATGACCACCTAAAATTAACAATAAAATCATGCAAACTCCCAGGCGGGCTAGGATTACCTAACAATAGTTGACTTTCACATATACTATGACCACAAGAGATGGGTCCAGATAGAGCACTTAATCACCGACACACCTCATCAGGGGAGACTATGCTGAAGCATGGAAAAACCCAAAAACATACTGCTACACAAAGCCCCACTGGTAGAGGAAACCTTCTCAATGTGGGAGCATATCCTAATTATGCACACTAACATTTCGTCTACACCATCCACTCTAACTTCCCTGATAGAAAATGGGCAATTAAAATTAGGAAGTAATGCGACATTACAATCCACATGATAGTAGATGGAGAAAAAGTTCTCCATCAACCAGACCTTATAGAAAGGTGATGTGTTTCAATAACTGGTTTGCATATCATCACACATTCTGTTATATTACCCAACATGCACAATCCAGAAATATGACCAGAACCACCAATCACACACACTGTTAGCGATCTATAAAATACTAACCATAAACAACCCTGACTACATACCATCTTATCTCGAATGATGGGAGGATGATCTGGATATAATTATTCTACCACAAATGGGTGTATCAATATTCCACAACATACCAAAAACATCTATATCCCTGTCTCTGATAGAGATTAATCTAAAAATCTTACATAGATGGTACCTGACCCCCCAAAATTACATTGCTTGTTCCACACTAACAAAAAAAGGGGGTTAAATAAACTAGCGCTTAAGAGTTAATATCCCTTGCCCTATTCTCCTACTATCTACTTCCCAGATAGAAAGGTGTATAAAGTGAAAAAGTTATGGAGATTAGGCGCTTAATCTGCAAAAGGGATAAAGGTGTGTATGGAGGTCGTTAGCTAAATATGTAGAAAAAACTGGACCTTGGACAGAATAAGTGAAAAATTCTACTACAATTTATTTTCAAAATAAAAACATGATAATACCAAGATAAAATAAATCACAATCCCTAAGTGTTGCAACACTATATCGATCAATTCATAAAATTTCTAAAATTCAGATATACATTTGTTTCATACACAAATAAAAGGATTTATCTGCTCTTTTGTATCCTTTGTTCAAAGATTTTAGATAGAATGTATTCTTTTATTTCAACACAATTAATAATATTTGTCTCTATTTGATATTTTATATCTATATTTCATCAACTTTAAAATTACAAATATGTAGCAAAAACTAACAATTAGTCAAAACAATTTAAATGCAAGATTATAAATGGTGTCCCCACAATGGCTGTTTACTTATATTGGTTGTAATTTTGTGTATCTAAAAAGTTCATCAAAGCATTTGTAAGTAATTGGAGATAAATTACCGAGGGCTGTGTTCTTTATCCTTATATTTATGTTGTGATATATTACGGTTTCACAGTTACCTCTTTGTATCCTCAGTGAGCTTAATTTGTAGAAAAGGAATGTTCCAAACAGTGTTTAGGGGTGATTTTCTTACCCTCTCTTGTGAGCTGTTACTACTCACGGCTTCCCGGCGGTTCCTATGTGTCCTCAGTTTGACTCTCAGACAAGGGGTTCCGGTAGGTAATTTTCTTTGTGTTACCTTGTCACTGGTCTTTGTAGAAGTGCTCTGATTACAGCACCAAACTGTAGACAATCCTTTTGTTTCTGTAACTTGCACAAGTTAGCTTTTGTGTTTGTAGTTCCTCAATCTCCTGCACTTAAGTACTTCTGTACGCAGGAAAAAACAGGCTTTTTCTTTCTTGGTGTTCACACAGATATCAACATGTTTCGCCAGCAACCCTGGCTTTATCAAGATCTTGATGTATTTTTTAAAGTTCCATAAGCTGTTTAAACATTGACAAAATAAGTGTGTCTATAAATTAATGGGAGCTGCCATGATGTAACTTAGGTTATCTTCTCTGCTATGGCCAATTAGGGGCAGTTATAAATAGGTCACTAGAGTGTGCAGCCAATGACTGTGTGGAATATAACAATGTATAAAACCTTACAATTTCAGAATGGAATTATAGGTGAAGGGGACTAATAAATTATGAAAAGTATATTGCAGAGTTTTTTTTAAATATATATGATTTATCATTTTATATTAGCACCTCAAAGTGTTTAAATGGACACTCGTAAACTACCCAACCCACACAGCTGGCCACACCCTCAACCCTATCTTCTCCTCAGGCAACCACATCTCAGTCAATCACATCACCAAACTCCTCTGGACTGACCACCACTGCATACACTTCTCCTTCAATAATCCCACCACCCACCTCCGACAGCATCACCCGCCCCACAGAAACTGGAACAACATCACCCAAGACCAAATACACCGCACCCTAACCGAATCCTTCCCACCTACCTCTACAGACGCCAACTCCTCCGCCCACAACCTCCACCGCTGGATTACAGACTGTTCCAACACCCTCGCCCCCCTCAAAAAAACATCTGGCCGCCAAACCACCAACAAAGCACGCTGTTTCACCCTGGCCCTCCAGGACTCCAAACGCCACTGCAGATGACTGTAAAGAACCTAGAGATCCAGCAAGACCCTTCTGGATAAAGCTGACTTTAAGGAAGCAATCACCACTCACCACCACCTCATAAAAACCGCCAAAAAAACAGCCATCCAAGAGAAAATCAACTCTAATGCACAAAACAGCAAGGAGTTGTTCTCAGTCATCAAGGAATTCTCTAAATCCAACAGCAACACCACCAACATTCCACCCTCCCAGGACCTCTGCAATACCCTCGCTGCACACTTCCACCGCAAGATCCTCGACATCTATGACAGTTTCACGCCTCATAACTCAACCTCCATGACCCACTCCCCTACACCCAACAACACCCCTCCCAAACTCGCCCCCCCTCACCACACACGGACTATCTGGAGCCCCGTCACCACACCCTCATAATCATGAAATCCATCCACTCTGGCGCACCCTCGGACCCATGCCCCCATCACATATTCAACAAAGCAAGCAACACCATCACCCCTGAACTATGCCGCACTATCAACTGCTCCATCAAAACCGGCAACTTCCCGGATATCTGGAAGCACATGGAACTGAAAATCCTGCTGAAGAAACTGTCAGCAGACCCCACGGACCCGAATAACTACTGCCCCATCTCTCTACTCCCCTTCCCGGCCAATGTAATAGAGAAGTCCATCAACTTGCAACCTATTGACCACATTGAGGCCAACCACAACCTGGACCACTCCCAATCCGGTTTCAGAAGCAACCACAGCACCAAGACCGCCCTCCTCGCCGCCACAGATGACATCCATGCCATGCTCAACCGAGGAGAAACCACCGCCCTCATCCTCCTAGACCTCTAAGCAGCTTTTGACACTGTCAACCACAACACCCTCCCCACCCGCCTACATGACGCCGGCATCCGCAGCAAAGCCCTGGAATGGATCAACTCCTTCCTCACGGGCAGGACCCAGAAAGTCAGACTCCCACCTTTCTCCTCCAAACCCACACCAGCCAACTGCAGTGTACCACAAGGCTCTTCGCTGAGCCCCACCCTCTTCAACATCTACATGGCCCCTCTTGCCACCATCGTCCAACATCACGACCTCAACATCATCTCCTATGCCGATGACACCCAGTTAATCATCTCACCCGAGGTCCCACCACCACCAAAAAGAACGTCCACAAAGGCCTGACAGCAGTCGCTGCCTGGATGAATGACAACTGGCTCAAACTGAACACAGACAAAACTGAAGTCCTCCTCCTCGGACCCAATACATCTGCATGGGACGACTCCCGGAGGCCCACAGCCCTCGGTCACCCTCCAACCCCAACCAATCAAGCACGAAATCTAGGCTTCATCCTTGACTCCTCACTCTCCATGGACTGACAAATCAATGCCATCACCTCAACATGCTTCCACATTCTCCACCTGCTACAAAAAATCTTCAAGTGGATCCCTACCGAAATCAAGAAAACAGTCACCCACGCCCTCGTCAGCAGCCGGTTAGACTACGGTGAAGCACTCTATGCCGGCTCCACCATCAAACTCCAAAATAGACTCCAACATATACAGAATGCCTCAGCCAGACTCATCCTTGACATCCCTCTCCAATGCCACATCACCAAACACCTAAGGAACCTTCACTGTCTCCCCATCAACAAGAGAATCACCTTCAATCTCCTTACCCACGTGTTCAAGGCCCTACACAACATCGGACCCGAATACCTCAACCACCATGTAAATTTCTACACCCCCGCCAGACAACTCAGATCGGCCGACCAAGCACTCGCAGTCATCCCCCACATCAGCAAATCTACAGCGGGTGGAAGATCCTTCTCCCACATGGCAGCAAAGACATGGAACACCCTCCTGCTGCACCTCAGACAATCCACCTCCCTTACAAAGTTCAGAAAGGACCTCAAAACCTAGCTCTTCGACAGAATGCCCATCCCCTCCCCCTTCTCCTATCCCCTTTCCCTTAGCGTCTTGAGACCCTCACGGGTGATTAGTTTACGCTTTATAAGTACCCAATAGATAGATAGATTGTACACTAGATTTTTCTTTGCATAAATATTTTGTAGTTGATCCATTTATATAGCCCATCTGGGAGTATTTTTGTAAGAATGTATAGTTTTGCTTCTTTTTTATTAGCACTGTGCTGATTTTTAGACTCCTAACCAAGCCCCAAAGTTTTAGATGTATACTGATGTCTACAGATTTCTGCGGCTCCTGTTTGTATAATATCTCTTTCATATGTAGGGAAGGGGGCGGGGGGGGGGGGTGTCTGCTGTTCCTGTTTTCCAGACCCTTTCACTGGGTGTCCCAGCCTAACCTCGTCAACAGTGCTAAACTGAGAGATTCTAAGTACATTTTAAAAGGTTTTATACTGGATGTTTAGATCAGTATCTGTGCATATTCTTCATTATAGTAGTATCTATTGCATGCAGTTTTATGTAAATTTGTGTATACTGTCCCTTTAGTATTTCAAACTTTAAGCTGCAAGGAGTAAAATGGGCAATCATTACATTTTTTAAATATGCTTCTTTGTTGTTTAGTTTGTTTCTCTAACTTTATGGACATGAAAATATATAAGAAAGATGAGCGCAAACACTCGTAATCTGGCCCATTGGGGCATATTTATCAAGTTCCGTATGGAGCTTTAGGCCCCTTGTTTCCTGCAAGCCTTCAGGCTTGACGGAAACAGAAGTTATGAAGCAGGGGTCTAAAGACGGCAGCTCCATAACTTAGTGTTTAAAGGGACAGTATACACTCATTTTCATATAACTGCATGTAATAGACACTATTATAAAGAATAAGATGCACAGATACTGATATAAAAATCCAGTATAAAACTGTTTAAAAACTTACTTAGAAGCTGTCAGTTTGGCTCTGTTGAAAAGGTAGCTGGAAAGTCCACTGCAAGTGGCAAATAAGACACTCCCCCCCTCCCCCTTCTTTTACATATGAAAAGACCCTTTACACAAACAGGAGCAAGCTGGAGAAGGTAGCTAACAGTATTCACATAAAACGTTGGGGCTTGGTTATGAGTCTGAAAATCAGAGCAATGTTATTTAAAAATAAGCAAAACTATACATTTATTTAAAAAAAAAAACTTTATGGGCTATATAAATAGATCATCTACAAAACATTTATGCAAAGAAAAAATGAGTGTATAATGTCCCTTTAATGTTCCTTTAAAGCAATAGATACAAATTAATGTCTATGGGATTTTTTGTAAATAATTTGGTAAATTTAGCTAAAGAATTGTGATAACTCCTTATTTTGATGACACCTGCATGTGAACAAGACTAGTCACATTTTGAGTTCAGCTGTGTGCAATTTAAAAGTTTTTCAGCATAGAATCTGTATGATGACTTTTTTGAGAGGCTTGATTGAAAAGTTTCTGTTTTACAGTAAATTTCTGAGAATCACTAATCTACAAATAAGAACAACATAGTGGATTATTTTGATATAAATATCTTCTAGAGCTTAAGTCTCTACTGAGTCAGTTAGTCTCTATTGATTTTTATTTTTCACAGGAACATTCTAAAATATTAGTCTGTCACCAGCCTTCAAGAATAAACTTTGGACAAACGTGCATAATTTAAATTTTTGAGTTTGTCTTTTTTTAAGTTTTATCATCATGCTGTACAGAATTTTAAAATGTACATCCTAATAAATATTGACAGCTAGATTATGAGTTTTGAGCGCTATATTTTAACGACTGCCACAAAAGCGGCATTATTTCACCTCCCTATAGCGCTGCTATTACAAGTTTAAAAAAAGCAGGCTTGTGTGGGCGGGCGATATGGTGGCGTTGAGCTCCATACCGCACCAAAATCAAGTGCTGCTTTGACGTGTTCGTGCACAATTTCCCCATAGACATCAATGGGGAGAGCAGGCAAAAAAAAAAGCCTAACACCTGCGATCGGGGAAACAAAAGCTCTGTAACGCAGCCTCATTGATGTCTATGGGGAAATAAAAAGTGATGTTTAAACCTAACACTCTAACATAAACCCTGAATCTAAACAACCATAATCCGCCGCCCCTGACATCGCCGCCACCTAAATACAGTTATTAACCCCTGATCTGCCGCCCCCGATATCGCCGCCACTTACATATAGTTATTAACCCCTAATCTGCTGCCCCCAACATCGCCACCACCTACATACAGTTATTAACCCCTAATCTGTCACCCCCAACATCGCCGCCACCTACATAAAACTATTGACCCCTAATCTGCTGCTCCCGATGTCGCCGCCACTATACTAAAGTTATTAACCTGTAAAATAAAACCTAAGCTAGCTTATTAACTATTTACTAACTACCTAGTTAAAATAAATACAAATCTGCCTTACACTGAAACCTAACATTACAAAAAAAAATAAACACTAAAATTACTAAAAATAAAAATAACTAAATTGCATAAAAAACAAACACAAAATTACAAAAAATAAGAAACAAATTATAAAAAATAAAAAAGAATACACCTAATCTAATAGCCCTATCAAAATAAAAAGCCCCCCCCCAAAAAAACAACAACCTAGCCTACAATAAACTACCAATGGCCCTTAAAAGGGCCTTTTGTGGGTCATTACCCAAAATATATAATCTCTTTTAACTGTAAAAAAAAAATACAAACACCCCCCAACAGTAAAACCCACCCCCCCCCCACAACCAACCCCCCCAAATAAAATAAAATAACTATATAAAAAACTAAGCTCCCCATTGCCCTGAAAATTTAATTTGTATGGGCATTGCCCTTAAAAGGGCATGCCCAGACCCTAAACTAAAAATAAAACCCACCCAAAAAACCCTTAAAAAAACTAACACTAACCCCTGATGATCCACTTACGGTTCTTGAAGTCCTGCTTGAAGGATCCATCCAGCAGGCAAAGTCCACATCCATGCCGTAAGAAGTCTTCATCCGGGCGGCCTCTTCCTTCTTCATCCAGCTGTGAAGTCCTCATCCAGGCGGCAATAAGTCTTCATCCAGACAGCATCTTCTATCTTCCGCCATCTGGCGCTGAGCGTGTCCATCCTAAAGACACCTGGCGCGGAGCATCCTCTTCATACGGTCGTCGCTGTAAACTGCAACTTCAATCCAAGATGGCGTCCATTGAAATCTTTCAGCCAATAGGATTAGAGCTGCTAAAATCCTACTGGCTGTTCCAATCAGCCAATAGGAATTCAAGGGACACCATCTTGGATGACATCACTTGCATTGAAGTTCCAGTTGACGGCGGTGACCGTATGAAGAGGATGCTCTGCGCCAGATGTCTTCAGGATGGACCCGCTCCGCGCTGGATGGATAAAGATAAAAGATGCCGTCTGGATAAAGACTTGTTGCCGCCTGGATGAGGACTTCATCGGCTGGATGAAGATGGAAGAGGCCGTCTGGATAAAGACTCTTTGCCACATGGATGAGGACTTTGCCGGCTGTATGGATCCTTCAAGCGGGACTTCAAGAACTGTAAAGGGATTGTCGGGGTTAGTGTTAGTTTTTTTTTAAGGTTTTTTTGGATGGGTTTTATTTTTAGTTTAGGGTCTGGGCATGTAAAAGAGCTAAATGCCCTTTTAAAGGCAATGCCCATACAAATGCCCTATTCAGGGCAATGGGGAGCTTAGGTCTTTTTAGATAGTTATTTTATTTGGGGGGTTGATTGTGGGGGTGGTGGGTTTTACTGTTCTGGGGGTGTTTGTATTTTTTTTTCAGGTAAAAGAGCTGATATCTTTGGGGCAATGCCCAAAAAAGGCCTTTTTAAGGGCCATTGGTAGTTTATTGTAGGCTAGGTTTTTTTTATTTTTGGGGGACTTTTTTATTTTGTTAGGGTTATTTTTGATCATTTGTTTCTTATTTTTCGTAATTTAGTGCTTTTTTTTTGTAATTTAGCTTTTTTTGTTTTTAATTAGATACTTTTTGTAATTTTTAGAGTAGTGTTAGGATTTTTTTTAATGTGTAGTTTAGTTTAATTTAATTGGTAGTTAGTTTAATTGTAGTTTAATAATTATCTTAGTTTAATTGTTAGTTTTAAAGGAATTTATTTAATTTGACAGGTAAGTTTTAATTTAATTTAAGATAGGGAAATTGTAATTTTAATATAAAGTTAGGGGGGCGTTAGGTTTAGGGGTTAATCGTTTATTTTAGTATATTTCATTGTGGGGGCTTGCGGCTTAGAGGTTAATAGGTTTATTATAGTGGTGGTGTGGGCTGATGGCAGATTAGGGGTTAATTATATTTAAATAGTGTTTTAGGAGTTAATAGGTTTATTATAGTGGAGACAATGTCAGGGAGCGGTAAAATAGGGGTTAATACATTTTAATAGTGGCAGCGATGTCTGGAGCGGCAGATTAGGGTTTAATAACTTTATTATAGTGTTTGCTAAGAGGAAGGGCCTCAGCTTAGGGGTTAATAGGTAGTTTATGTGTGTTAGGGTGCTTTTTAACACTTTTGTTATGAGTTTTATGGTACAGCTTTGTAACGTAAAACTCATAACTACTCACTTCAGATGGTGGTATGGATCTTGTGGTTATAGAGTGTATCGCTCACTTTTTGGCCTCCCAGGCAAACTCGTAATACCAGCGCTATGGGAGTCCCATTGAAAAAGGACTTTTTTTAAAAGTGCGGTACTAACGTAATAGCAGCGTTAGGGAAAATGAAGCGTTATGGGCCATAACGATGCTATTTGACTCATAACGCAAAACTTGTAATCTAGCTGTGAGTTAATTAGACATAGAAAAGACAATTTCATAAAAATAAGCTTATGCAACTTGACTTTCTAATTTTCTCTTTCCAGAATTCAGAAGTCCGCAATCTTGCATTGAAGTAGCAGCAATTTGCATAAGAGATCCAGTTTGTAATAGATATTTAGCTGCACTTATGAAGGCTTGCCCTGAATTGTGCAATATAGATGAATGTCAGAGAACAATACGCACGCTATATGATTCTATGCCATATAATATTGCTCAAACACTGGCATTTTGTGACTGCCCACAATCTGATGAAGGCTGTCATCGTGCAGCAAATGCACTTCATAGCAAACCTTGCGCAGTTCACACTGATCCTCCCACTTCCTGTATCAGTGTTGTATATAGCTGTCTTGAAGATGAACAATGCAGGTTAGTAAATACATATATCATTATATATTATTTAATTATAGGTATCACTGAGCACTGTTTGGAAATATATTGTGTTTCTTACTTTATACTTCTCTTAGCATAAATAGCTAGCAACTGATAACTGGCAACATTCTTCTGACTTTCATTCACTCCTCTGAAGCTGGAAAATGCCTATTCTAAATAAGCACACATCCTCTATCTAATTCACTAAAGAAAAACAATATATAGGCCCCATGTATTAAAAGGCGGGTGGTCATCGTCTCAACTTACGAAGCTGTCCACCCGCCTTTGGTGCATATGGGCAGCGGATCTGTTCGTTCACTGGCCTGTATGTATAATTACACACTCAGATGAGAGTGTAATGCCCGCCCCTTCATTTATGTGAACAATCGTGCAAGTGAAGGGACGGTCAATGACCGAGAGCAAGGCAAAGAGAAATTTGCCCCCTCTGATGTGGCGATGTTGCAACCTGAAGTGCAAGGAAGGAGCAAGGAAGTCTGAAGTGTCTCCGCTCCTTCAGATAACCCGAATCTCTAGGAAAGGAGGCGCGCAACTACAATGGCACCATTTACAAGCTCTATATTACCATAATTCACTCTCTTCCCCACACATACTAAATTTAACCATGTTTTCTGTGTATCACATATAAGTAGTGATTGTGTGATGAGGACATTTGAGAATTCTACCAGACCACAAATGTTTCATTGTGGTAGTTACCAACTAGAGTGCTAATATATGCAAGATAGTTGATTGATTTCATATATATATATATATATAATATAGTTTTGATAACAGGTGCACTACTAATATCACAATTTTTCATGATGGTTACATTTGAAAGTTCTTTCTAATAGGTTAGTTGCTTAATCACTCACATTCATCAGAATGACCTTCTGTGTTCTATAAAAGGAGAATTTAAAATATGTTAGCTTCTAGCTGGAAAGAGGAATTGTGTACTATCCCTGGTAAAAATATTACAAAATCACTAATGTCTTGACCAAAGTTTCTTATAATTTGTTACTCGTGTAGTAATGTAATGAGCCAATCCTTATTGTACTGCCTTTTTAAAGTTACAAGGCTCTTGGCACCGAATCCAGCACAATTTCCCACTGCTGCAAAATAGTTAAATTGTCATTTTTTACAATAGCAGAAGCAGCTAATGGTATAATATCAATTGTTGTAGCCATTTTATATACTTTTAATAAAGTCATAATAGCAAAAAAAGAAAGCAGTTACACCTAATGAACATACAAGTCAATGTCCATGGATGCTGGGGTCCATATCATAATGCAATATAGGGTATGTACTCTCTGGATCTTACAAAAAAGACAAGAACTGAACTGCGCTCACAAAAATAGTTGGTGAAACCAACAGGAAAAAGTGGGTTTTCTCCAAAAACACAAATGATACAATAGTCTAGAGGTGTTTATCAGACAGCTCTGTTCCAAGAGAGGGCAGATACGGTCAGATATATGTGGTGCTACCAAAAGCTTAACACCAACTATTATATGGCTGATTCTTAATCTATATTAGTAATTAAAATAATAAAGAGTTTAAATGGTAAATGGGTAATTTAATCTTTATAACATACAATAAAAAAATCATTAACGCGTGCACAGCAAAATACAAATGAATCAATCACAGTTAAAAAATTTGCACATAAACATAAAAATAATTCATACAGTACATAAAAAAGAGCATATAGTTTACATTAAAAAAGCAGCATATAGAGGGACTCAGGTGCTGTGAGTTATCGAACTCGGGGGATGTGTAGCAAACACTTAGGCTCTCGAGATGTTTCGCTCAAAACAACCCAGATCAGGATATACAGTCTCTTAAACCAATTATGCACGGCAAGGACATTTTCCTAAAAGTAAAAAGAAGACAACACAACACAGGGTGTCCAATTTAAACCGGAGGGTGTGTGGAGTCGTTCTTCTATCCAGATGTAGCGTGGAATGAGCGTATCTTGCTCTGATGCTTGTGTCAAGTTGTTTCCTTCGGATTACCTCAGCCGGTGGTTTCAGCTGTTCAGCTAGGCTTCTGCAATCAGAACCTTGACTACAGATCCTTGGAGGAATCAAACTAAAGAGCAATGTGTTTCAACTTCCTGCAGCCTTTGTCAAGCACTAACCTGCCAATGTCAGTTGGTGCTTTACATAGGGTTAAGCCGATACTGCTTTCAAGGGCCAGATTGATGACAAAATATACCATTGATGTAGTTTCTATTCTTTATTTCAATTTAAATTTGAAGGTAAATCTTGTTTTATGATAATATTGATACAGTTGTTGCTACCCGTACATAATTTACTTGAAACAAAAGCTCACAATCTTCTTAAAATCATTTCAACAATATATATATAAATGAAAACAACAATTACAACTTATTGGAAACAATATATATATATATATATATATATATATATATATATATATACAGCAATTGGTGTATGTGCACTCTCACCAATGATAGCAACTGTCAGGGTGCTTTGAAGGTAATTGTAAAAAATGCAAAGGAGAAGCACTCACTGATCCATCAGCAACTGTGGCAAAGAAATTTATTTTAGTGACGTTTTCGAGACAACAACAGTCCCTTCCTCTGACAAATTAACACTGTGCAAAATCCGCCTTTAAATAGACCCCAGACAACACTCCCTCAGGATCAGCCAATCCAGGCCGAATAGAAGATCACATCCCTTCATTAACCAATAAAAAACAGTGACAGATCTCTACATAAATATATTGTGAACATATAGAACGAAAAACCTAGTGAAATCATACCCAAAAACAATCTCCCCCAGAAGTAATCATGCCCAAGTCTGATATGTGTTAAGTGGCAAATTAAAGTAAACATATAAGAGCAAGAAAAAAGCAAAAACTTAGTGCAAGCCTTGTGGCCAATCAACATATATGTTGCACTTTGTTCTGAAACTTCATACAAAGCAACCATGGCTTAATCATCCTGTAACTAAGGATGCCCCGAGGCACAACAAATCATATCAACCCTCCTCAATCTGATAGGAATATTGACTCGTCAGGTCACGATCAGCATCCTTTATATTGTCAGCTAATCGAGACTGCAAAACAACTCATTATCATCACAGACATACAACCTCCAATATACATCTGCTGAACATGTCAAGCTCCAATCTGTATAAACAAAGTAATCATGGCGACAAAGATCTATAACCGAGAGCCGCCCTGAAATGTGCTTCCTCATTTACGACGCAAACAAAATGATAATATCAAAATGATGACTGATACAGTTCACCCATTTACAGCGCATACCCGCTCCACATAGCATCAGCTGATCGTCACCGCACTAGTCCGTGGTAAACATACCACTTCGGATGTAAATAAACAAGGCAGTCATGGCGACCGACATGATCTGATAGGACGCTAATGTAAGGTGGGCGTGTATGAAGGCGTGTCCACAAGCAGTATAGAGCCTATGGCTCGCAAAGCAACTATAAAAGCCAGACAACTTCCAAAAACAGCATAAATAAATAAAGCGGTAGTTGGAAACACTGTGAAAGATATACTCATCCCAACTAATTTAGACAATAATAAACCATCATGATAATGCAACTAAAAACAAAAGACATCCACACCATTAAATGTAAACGAATAAGGTAGCCATGGCGACAGAGGATTTAGATGGTCGCAATCAAAAAGTGGAGGACAATATAAAGCAAAACCATTCAAAAGTAATAAATCAGAATAAGGTGACACAGTCCAAAACATCAAACAAACAATAAAATAATTTAGATATACTAAACACTAGGGAAATATCTATCGTGTAAAGGTAGTCAGATAGCAATTGTCCCTAAGAGCGCATAGTTCCAACAACATTATAACCTGTGGTGGGCATTGAGTGTGCTGTCAAATGACAGCCCCACACATTTAACCTCCATATCAGGGCAAAACCATAATAAAAGTGCAGCTTTTTCACATCTATAGACCAAAGTAAGCACAATCTCACAAACATTAGTAACCACAACATCATAATGGAAATGTGTGGCCACAACATCGCATCAATCGATCTTTATAAAGAATACGTAATTAATCAAACAATTATCAGCTCAAATATATAGTGATCAGAGACACAAAGCAAGCCTCAAGGCACAAACAGCCAAATGTATCAGAAGGTGGGCTAAAAACTGCCAAGTGTATCAGAAGGAGGGCTGAAAACTCCTGGAGAGATTGAAGACTGGGTAACAACTATACATATAAAACTGGTGATAAAATGTGTATATTAAAAGAGTTACATGATATAAAAATTTAAAACAAATTAGCACATTGAGGACAAGTAAAGACTGGATCTACATAGATGAAAAAATATTAAACATATTGATTAGATCATAAATAGCTCCTAGGGCTAAAGAAAAAGCCCAAATATAGAGGCATGGGGAAGAACTAAGCATGTAAAGCTACACATCATGAGAAATATCTTTATGCAAAGAAATCATATTTAAGAGAAAAAATCTCATAATCAGAATGGTTTCATAGATTATAGACTTTCATTAATTTTATAGATCATAGAATGACTTAAAGAGTATATAGATATATATGATATTTCCCTAGTGTTTCGTATATCTAAATTCTTTTATTGTTTGTTTGATGTTTAGGACTGTGTCACCTTATTCTGATTTATTACTTTTGAGTGGTTTTGCATGCTTTATGCTTTATATTGTCCTGTGGGGGACTTTTTTCACTTTTTGATTGCGACCATCTAAATCCTCTGTCGCCATGGCTACCTTATTCATTTACATTTAATGGTGTGGATGTCTTTTGTTTTTAGTTGCATTTTCATGATGGTCTACTATTGTCTAAATTAGTTGGGATGAGTATATCTTTCACGGTGTTTCCAACTACCGCTTTATTTATGCTGGTTTTGGAAGTTGTCTGGCTTTTATAGTTGCTTTGCGAGCCGTATGCTCTATACTGCTTGTGGACACACCTTCTTACATGCCCACCTTACATTAGCGTCCTATCAGATCATGTCGGTCGCCATGACTGCCTTGTTTATTTACATCCGAAGTGGTATATTTACCACGGACTAGTGCGGTGACGATCAGCTGATGCTATGTGGAGCGTGTATGCACTGTAAATGGGTGAACTGTATCAGTCATTATTTTTATATTATCATTTTGTTTACGTTGTAAATGAGGAAGCACATTTCATGCGGCTCTCGGTTATAGATCTTTGTCGCCACGATTACTTTGTTTTTTTTACAGATTGGAGCTTGACATGTTCAGGAGATGTATATTGGAGGTTGTATGTCTGTGATGATAATGAGTTATTTTGCAGTCTCGATTAGCTGACAATATAAAGGATGCTGATCGTGACCTGACGAGTCAATATTCCTTTCAGATTGAGGAGGGTTGATTTCATTCGGTGTGCCTCGGGGCGTCCTTAGTTACAGGGTGATAAAGCCACAGTTGCTTTGTATGACGTTTCAGAACAAGATGCAACCTAGATGTTGATTGGCCACAAGGCTAGCACTAAGTTTTTGCTTTTTTCTTGCTCTTACATGTTTACTTTAATTTGCCATTTAACACATATCAGACTTGGGCATGATTACTTCTGGGGGAGATTGTTTTTGGGTATGATTTTACTAGGTTTTTCGTTCTATATGTTCACAATATATTTATGTAGAGATCTGTCACTGATTTTTATTGGTTAATGAAGGGGTGTGATCTTCTATTCGGCCTGGATTGGCTGATCATGAGGGGAGTGTTATCTGGGGCCTATTTAAAGGCGGATTTTGCACATTGTTAATTTGTCAGAGGAAGGGACTGTTGTTGTCCCGAAACGTCACTAAAATAAACTTGTTTGCCACAGTTGCTGATGGATCAGTGAGTGCTTCTCCTTTGCATTTTATATATATATATATATATATAAACCAAAATTCATTAAAATTATGGGGGGAGATAAAAAACTGAAATTAAAATCCTCCATGTCTCAAAATTAAATCAATGTAAATATTTGCATAGGAAATTAGTACATCTAGGCAAGTATCCCTGCTGGCTTTTCCCCAGAAATTCTTAATATACAATGTTTCCAATGCACAAGAGAATTGTGGGTAAGATATGCAAATTAGATATGCAAATTTTCAAATTTTTTTGCTTCAAAAATACTGTTTTGACACAGCGATCCTTTTAAACAGGATTATGACAGCAAACCAGAAATTTGCTGTCATTCACCAAAGTTGACCTTCACTTTAAAGACAACTTAAAAAATTAACTTATGTGATTGTATTTATTTATATGGGGCGTCAATATAATATATTCTACAGCCCTATAATGATTATATTAAAAACATATGAAGCAATATGAATAAAAAAAATCTGAAAAATGTAATTAATATAAAAAAGATGTACGCAATGTTTCTAAACGCTAAAAAAAACAAATGTTCTAAAAATTAATTTATATTTTTATTTTTTATTTATTATTATTTATTAAAGTGCATTATTAAAATGTATTAGTCACCTTCTGTTGGACCAACCTTACTTGCAAGGAGAACATAGCAGGGGAAACTACTATGAGAGGAAACAACCTATTTCAAATTCCTGATTCAATCCCTTAGGTGTTAGGGTCTTTATTTCAAAGATCCCCTTACTGTCTAATTTCAGAAGACTATTGTGTATGTCTGTGCCTCTCCAGTGTTTTTTACTTTTGCTATATCTGTATATCTTAATTATTTCTCATTGGCATTGTCCCAGCTAAGGAGATGTTTGGGTATTGGGAGATCCTTGTTTCTCTCCTGATCATGGTGTTCTATAGAAAGGATATGCTCCCTGATTCTGTCCCTCAGGGGTCTTTCTGATTCACCTATATATTGTAGGCCACGCTTACATTCAAAAAGATAAACCACATTTTTATTGCAACATCTTATTTGTTGCTTTATCTTATACTTTTTCCCTGTTGCATTAGATTTTTTTTTTTTTTTTTTTTTTTTAAAACAAGCTTTATTGAAACATATGCAGAGAAAAGTTACAATAAAATCACAGCAAATGAAACTGATTACCGTTAGCAAACGGAATGAGCATAAAGGATTATTTTACAACAGTCCGTGACCGTAGTCAGGTACAAGAAGCAAAGTCTGCATAGTGTGCGCTTATGAAGGGTCAAGGGACCCCCCCAAAAGGGGGATCCCAAGATCTCCATATATGTGGAAAGCCTGTAGGCCTTTTCTTTTTTTTATAAGAACATTTACAGATAGTGTACAAACTTGTAGATATAGCATATTATCAAAAGATTAACCATAGGAAAGAAAGAAATAAAAAGTCAGAGAGAAAAAGAAAGGAGGGGAAGGAGGGGAAAGAGGGGGAAGGGCACATCCGTGTGAAGGGGGGGGGGGGGAGAGAGGGCACGATGGGGAAGAGAAAAAAAAAAAAAAAAAAAAAAAGGGAAGAGGGAAGGAATGGGACCGCCAGATGATACACTACAGGGGGGTTTCCCTCCAGGCCGCCATAATCATATCGTGAGAGGCCAGTTGGTTAGTTTTAAAATAATGTAGTCTCTCCAAATTTAATAGTTCCTCTACTGAGGAGGACCACTCATCAAGCGAGGGGACCTGTGTAGACTTCCATTTCCTGGGAATCAGTCTCTTAGCCCCTGTGATCATGAGCAGGAGGAGGGACCTAGTGAAAACATCTTTGGTTTTGGGAAGGCGAAGCAAGAGCAGAATCTCAGGGGAGTCCGGAATAGATATTTGGGCCCTGCGAGACATAATCTCAATGACAGCCGTCCAGAACCCCCTTAACAAAGGGCAAGACCACCAAATGTGGAACAGTGAGCCCTGCTCGCCGCAACCTCTCCAACATAGGGGGCTGGCTGATGGAAAGTACCTGTGCAGTCTATCTGGGGTATAATACCATCTGGTTAGGAGCTTCAAATGAATCTCCTGGACAGCTGCAGAGACAGAGGAACGTCTGGTGAGAGCAAATGAACGTAACCAGTCCTCCATTTCATAAGTATTGTTAAGGTCTTTAGTCCAAATTATAGTATAGGAGGGGAGTTGTGTGTTGGGTGGCAATAATAACAGTTTATATATCTTTGAGATTAGTCGTTTGGGGAGTGTCACAAGGGTGCAGAGGGTCTCAAAAGGTGTTAAGTCTCTCATGAACCTGTCTCTATGTTTATGATGGGTGAGAAAGTGTGAAAGTTGGTGATAACGGAGCCAAGACGAGAACAAGGCTCCGTACTGTTCAAACATGTCGGATTGGGAACGTAGTCTGCCTGCATGCAATGCGTGGTGTAACGTGCCCTCTCGGAGACTGTAATATGTACTCATGCGGGTCCCTAAGACACAATATGGGATACTGGGGTTCTCTATTATAGGGAGCAATGGGGAGTATGTCGAGGAAATGTGGGTGGAGGTGGCTAATAATCTGTCCCATTCGTGAAGTATAGAGGAGGTAAGATGGTATTTCTGTATCAGGTCAGGACGTCCAGAAGGAGGAACCCAGGCTAGGGTACCGACGTTGTGCAATTTAAAGATTTGTCCGTCAAGTCTGACCCATTGTTTTTGGGTAGTGTTGTGAGACAATTCAACCAATCTCTGTAGAAGGATTGCCCGTCGATATGTGGCTAGATCTGGGAATCCCAGGCCACCCCTCTCTCGAGGGAGATATAGCATTTTTCTGGGTATCCTCGGTTTCGTCCCAGCCCATATAAACTGTTCTAAGAGTCGTTGTAGTTGAGGGAGGTAGTCTTTCGGTAGAGTTATTGGAACCGTTTGGAGTAAGTACAAAATGCGGGGCAGGACATTCATTTTGATTAGGCTAATTTTGCCCAGCCAGGATAGCATTTTATTTGACCAGGAGGATAGGTCTTTTGTTATTTCACTACGAAGAGGAAGAAAATTATTTTTAAAGAGATCCGAGGGGTGGGCAGATAGAAAAATACCCAGATATTTTAATTTGGATGTAGATATGCGAATGTGATACTTGTGGGCAAGGCTCTGAATTTGGTCCGTGGGGGCGTTGATATTTAGGATTTCTGATTTGGTTAGATTGAGATGGAAATTGGAGAGTTCTCCATACTGTGATAGTTCAGTTAACAGTTCAGGGATTGAAGAGTCAATATTGGTAAGCGTGTAAAGAATGTCGTCTGCATAGAGAGCCTGTTTGTAATCTGTGTCACCCAACCGAATCCCACTAATTTTAGGGTTGTCACGAACCTTCTGGGCTAATGCCTCTATGGAAAGGGCAAAGAGGAGGGGGGACAGGGGGCAACCCTGTCGGGTACCGTTCGAGATGGAAAAGGTGTCAGAGAGGGTGTTGTTGGCCCGAACTCTGGCATTTGGAGAAGAATAAAGAGCGAATGCCATATTAATAAAAGGATCACCGAAGTTCATAGCCTTCAAGACCCGATGCAGAAAAAGCCAGTCGACGCGGTCGAAGGCCTTCTCCGCGTCGGTCGAGAGGAGTGCCAAACGTTCTCCCGAAACCTGGGCATGCGAAATGAGTTGGATCACTTTGCTAGTATTGTCGCGTGCCTCCCTTCCGGGAACAAAACCCACTTGGTCGGAGGAAATTAATAGGGGGAGATATTTGTTAAGCCTCCTGGCCAAAATTTTAGCGAAAATTTTGATATCCGAATTTAAGAGAGATATCGGGCGGAAATTGGCTGGGGTGGTGGGGGGTTTACCCTGTTTAGGGATAACGGTGATGTGCGCCTCGAGGGAGGAACTGGGCAACTGCGGGTCTTTTATCAAATTATTAAATAATTCTAACATATGAGGGCCAAGTGTTTTAAGGAAGACCCGAAAATATTTTGGTGTGAGTCCGTCTGGGCCGGGACATTTGCCTACTGGGAGGTCTGTCAGCGCATGGGACAGCTCCTCCATGGTGATAGGCGCGTCTAGTGATTCCTTACCGACTGAGTCAAGCTGTGGAAGGTTTATAGAGGATAAATAGCAGTCTATCTTGTTGAGTCGAGTCAGTGAGGAGGGACTCTGTGCATGGGCAGTGTCTGTGGATGATATATTATATAGTCTCGAATAGTAGGAGTGGAAGGAGGCCGCTATTTGTTTGGCCCCTCGCACTATAGTACCGTCCTCCTTCTCTAAGAAATGTATGTGGGATTTAAGTTGTTGTCTGCGAATGCTCCTGGCTAATAGTTTGCCAGGTTTATTACCCCCCTCGTAAAATTGTTGTTTCGTGGAAAGGATCTTGCGCTGGTAGGGTTCAAGTTGGTGTTGTGCAAGTGCTGATCTAGTCTCCTTTAACAGATTACCTGTGGCCTTATCTAAGGGGTCATTTTTATGTATAGCTTCTAGCTCCGCTACTTTATCTAGGAGTTGTGTCTGTTTTAATCTGTGTTGTTTGACTAAGCGGGCCTTGTGTTTAAGAAATTCTCCGCGAATGACACACTTATGGGCCTCCCAGAAGCAAGAGATAGAGGTATGTGAAGGTGTGTTGTGTGATAAGTAGTCATTTAAAGAGTTTTGAATACTGTCCTTCACGTCTTGTCTATCTAATAGGTGGTCATCGAGTCTCCATATATAAGTTGAAGGGGGCAAGTCAGGCCAAAGAATGCTGCAAGTTAGGGGGGCGTGATCAGACCAGGTTATGGAACCGATCTCGCTGTGGCTTGCCATGTCTAGAGCTGTGGAGTCAAAAAGGAAGTAGTCAATACGTGAGTATTTGTTATGGGGAGGGGAGTAATATGTGTAGTCACGGCCATTGGGATGGTGGGATCTCCAATCATCATGAAGTCCAAGATTCACAATGTTCGTTTTTATAGATTTGAGTATTTTTTTGGAAACACTTGATACACCCCCGGAAGTGTCCACTCGGGCGTCTAGAGGTACATTAAGGTCTCCGGATAGAAACACCGGACCGCACGCCTGGTCCAAAATCAACTTAGAGATCCTGGACATGAAGCGATGTTGGTCGATGTTCGGGCTGTAAACTGTGACCAACGTGATAGGATGGTCAAAGAGCAAACCGTTAATTAGAAGGAATCTGCCGTCGGGGTCTTTAACTGTGTGTGTAATTTTTAGAGGAACGGAGTGGTGGATCAGTATACCAACACCACACCTTTTAGTCAAGCCCGAGGCAAAAATAGCTGTCGGGTATTGTTTATTAAACCATCGGGGCTCATGGCCTCTGCGGAAGTGGGTTTCCTGTACGAAAAGGACATGACTATGTAGCTTATCTAGTTCTCGGAAGGCTATAGATCTCTTACCTGGGTCATTAAGACCTTTGGCATTTATAGTGGTGAAATTCAAGCCATGGGAACCAAATTTGCTTGCTCTATGGGCCATCCTGCAGGGGGAAGGGGGGAGGGAGAGGGGAGGAGAAAAAAAAAAAAAAAAAAAGGGGGGAGGGAAAGAGGAGAGAGAGATCTAGAGGGTTAGAGAGTAGGAAGGGGCAATAGGGGGAAGGGTCAGGAGGAGGAAAGGCAGGAGAGGAAGAGGAATAAGAGAGAGAGGGAGAAATGAAAGAAAATTGTCCCTGGAAAATACCGGGGGAAAAGGAAAAGACAAAGAATAGGCTCACAGAAGTGAGTAAGAAATAAGATCAACAAGGGGAAATAATCCCCAAAACAGCATACATTAAATAATATCAATAAGCATCCGAACAACAAAGTCGCCGTCGTATGACAAGGTATTGTGGCACAAAAGGAAGGGGGGGGGGGAGAAAGGGGAGAAGAGAGAAGAGGTGGAAGAGGAGGAAGAGGGGGGGAGGGAGGGGGTGGAGGGAGAGGGTAAGGAGAGGAGGGGGGGGGAGAGAAGGGGAGGGGGGGGGAAAGGAGGGGGAGGGGGGGGGGGAGAGGGAAAGAAATAGAAGGGGAGGGGAGGGGAGGGAGAGGAGGGAAGGGAAAGGAGAGGCGAAGGGAGGGGGAGGGGGAGAAAAGGGGAGGGGGGGAGGGGAAAGAGGAGGAGGAGGGGAGGGGGAAGGGAGGGGGGGGGAGGGGAGGAGGGGGGAGGGGAGGAGGGGGAAGGGGGAGGGGAGAGAGGGAGGGGGGTGGGAAGGGGGAGGGAGGGGGGAGGGAAGAGGGGGAAGAAGGGGGAAGAGGGAAAGTGTGTGGGGGGGGGGGGGAGCACCAAGGAGGAAATAATACACTTTATAAAACAATTATGAGAACAGCAAATGGAAACATTAAATTCATTCAAAATACGTAACATAATACAACCATAATAACATGTAAAAACATATAGAGGCACTTATAAAGGTGCTAAACGTATCCTCGGGGGGGTGTACGGTGGGTATGAAGATAACCTGTAAGTAGAGGGTGGGGGCCCTAGTGTGGACCGTATCTTAAAGCTAGATTACTAATACAAGTATCAGGTTAAGAATATGGTATTAGATGATTTATGGAATGTTTCACTATCAGTTCACCCAGGCCCCTAGAAAAGCCATTATACAAAGGGCATTATCTGAGGATTATCAAAAAAGGATACAAGGTTCAGAATGCTAGGATGTAGGTTCTGTTCTCCAACAGAAAGAGTGAGAAGGAGAAGTGTCCATCATGAGAGCGAGAGTTCCTTAGGCAGATGAGTGTGCGGCATCGGTGCTTGAGAGGTGCTGTGAAGCATCATCCTCAATGGAGAGGCTTGAAAAGAAGTCCTGAGGGTCAGAGCCTGGGCGAAAAGTTGCTGATTTATTGCGCCAAGTAGCCGTCAGCGCTACAGGGAAGCCCCATCTGTAGGGAATTTTGTGTGCTTTCAGTCTATCTGTGATATGTGAGAGGTCTCTCCTTTTTTGAAGGGTGACCGGGGACAGGTCTGAGAAGATTTGTAGTGGTTCTCCAGCATATTGCACAGGTTGTTTGGTACGGGCCCATTTGAGAATTTCCTCCTTGTCCTTAAAATTCAAAAAACGGACGATGATGTCCCTGGGGGGCGATTTAGGGGGTGGCTTGGCTCGCAGTGCACGGTGTGCACGCTCCAGGGGGACATCAGGAGCTGAAGGAGTGTCTTTTAATGTACGAAACAGGCTTTGCAGGTAGCCTTCAATTGCTGGAGGGAAAATGGTTTCAGAGACCCCCCTGATCCTTAAATTGTTGCGGCGACCTCTATTGTCGAGGTCTTCAACTTTGTCTGATAACGTTAGTATGGCCTCTGACTGCTGTTGTACAGTGTGCTGCAAATGCAGGATAGAAGTGGTTGCTTCAGCATGTTTTGTCTCTGAGTGTGTGACCCTGCTGTCTAGGGAATTAATGTCTTTTTTCAGTTCGTTAAAGAGGTTTCTCATTTCTCTCACAGCATTTTTAATGTCCTCTTTAGATGAGAGAAGTTGCAGGTCTTCTTTAGTTATGGGTTGCATGGTTGGGAGATCAGGGGCCTGCAGGTTTGGTGGTGTGATGCATAGATCTTGTTCAGTGCTACTAGATGAATCAGAGCAGTGAGTGTCAATATGTTTCAGGTAGCTGGTAAGGGTGCGTGCTGGAGTGACTTTGTCTGTTTTATTCTGACGTTTGCCTGGCATCACTACTTGGCCTGAGTGCTTTATTAAAGAGGCATGTGCAGGCCGCAGTTTTGAAGAAGGCCCACGTGGCTGTTTAGGCCCTTAGGAAGTTCACGGTAGCCCCGAAGGGTATAGTGGGGGCAGGGCAAAACTTAATCAGGTGGGCAGGAGAGAGTTTGCCTGATGGCCTTAAGATCCGATTAGAGGAGTTAGAGAGATGCCAAGCATAAGGTTCCTCAGGGTCTCTTGAAAAAATGACGCACACCAATTCTGGGAGGTAATGCAGGCCAGGTATACGAATGTGGAGTGCGGGGTTTTGTTGGGGCATGGGCCCCTCCACAGGGCAGATTAAGGTCTCAGGATAGTAGGACCCCGGCAATAGACAGAGGGGCTCGGAGGGCCTTTTGTTTTGTATGTTTTTCTGTTTTTTTTTTTAGTATTGGACGGGTTGCCACTCACCGGGTTCAGCAGGGGGTCCTCCCAGCAGGAGTCTCAGCATAAGGAGTGAACCGGAGGTCTTGCGGTCCACACGCAAACGCCTCCGGTGCTGGTGCAGGGGTTCCGATGATCAAGAGTCAGGGCTTAGTAAGCATCAAGGCGTAAGTGACGTGCGATGCAGGCTCTGGGTCTCCGGTGATGGCGCAGGCTTAGTCACTCGTTCCAAGCAGAAAGTTCCGGAGCGATCAGAGCCAAACTTCTTACCCCCAAAATTCTGACTGGGTGATGAGGGTAGTGCTCCCACACAAGAAGGGATGATTTAGAGAGGAAAAGTGCCTAAAATTAAAACATATGCTGCTTGGGGATTTAGGAGCTGATTCAAAACCCAGCCATCCGCCTGCGTGGCTAAGCTCCGCCCCGTTGCATTAGATTTTATCTTTTTTTCTTTTCTCTGCATGTTTAAATGCCTTGCATGTGAGGTATAGGGAAAAGCCATTAATTACCTTCTCCATAAGGTCTTGAGCTCTAGTTTTTTTTTTTTTTTTATTTCAGTAGTTGCCAAGATTGATTTAAAATTTTAGGATCTTTTATACACTATACTAGGATATTTAGGTACATATTCACCTTTTCTATCATCACTTTTGAGGATTGCCCAATGTTTTCTGATAATTGTATAACAATTTTGACTATACTTCATGATGAAGCGGATAAAGAATTTATTAAAAATATATAATAACACCCGGTTTCAGGAAAGAAAGGTGTCAAGCTTCCCAATACACTGTACCTGTATTACAGTTAAATCTCAATATGAATAAATACATAAATATTTTAAGAAGCGCTAAATAAGCTTAAGACACAATTTATTTAACACAATTATTAATACACAATTTATTGAACACTTTGTGCTATCTGATAAAATACATCAAACCTTATTTTCATATAAAATATATATATATATATATATATATAAAAAACGGAATTCAATTGCTACACAATATTTAAAATAAATTAATTTGATAAACTAAATATTCAGAGTGCGCACTCCACATAAAACCACGTAAAATACTTCAGATCATAGACACAATTATATAGTAGTATAATACTCTCTTCACACAACACAATCACTATTATTCCCCTTAAAAATCACGTGTCCTATATTGGCCAATAGGAGACTTGGATTGACGTTGTTATTCAATTCAAAATTGTAACGGTTTCTCTTCTAAATTGTATCCAAAAGGTCAGAATATGATAGAGATGAAAATGATTATAATATAGATCTCACAAATGATACAAATCAGGAAGATAAAATAGAGGATATAATGATTGAGAGAGATGATCTACACATTTTTTAAAAAAATAAGAAAGATGCAAATATAGAGAAAATGACCAAGAATATGTAAGACAACCATGGACAACAATATATTATAAAAATGGGAGAAAAATAAACATAGATGAATCAGAGACATATAAAGTAAGAAACACTTATAGAAATTATAATAGGACCAATTATGATAAATAATATAATCAAAAGATAAATCACTTTACAAATGACTATAGAAGTAAAAACGATTATAATAGACAAAATGGTAATTACTATTATAATAGAAATCAATCCAATAAATGGGTTAAAGACCAAGAATATGAGAATAATGTGAATAATAGATGGAACTACCAGAATAACAATAGATCTAATAGATGGGACAACAGATATGAAAGTAAGAATAAAGATTACAAAAGATGGAACTATCAAACTAAAGATCAACATTTTAACAAATCCACTAGATGGGGGAATAATTATAACTATGAGAACAATGATAATCATAGATGGAACTATCACAGCCAACAGAATAGCAAGAACACAAAAGGAGATATGTATTGTAATGGAAAAACACCGATAGATCAGTATCAACTCAGAATAAAAATAGAAATGATAAAGAAAAAGAGAAAGATTTGAATAAATTGAAGGAGAAATCTCAAAACAGTCAGAGGTTTTTTTTAAGGAACTCCCCAGTAACAAGAAAAGAGGGAATACAGACAAGGAAAAAAAAAAGAAAAATCTAGAGGACAGGGGAAAACGAAAAATACAAAAGAAAAAATAATAAAAAAAGCAAGAAATATTTAAAGGGACACTGAACCCAAATTATTTTCTTTCATTATTCAGATAGAGCATGGAATTTTAAGCAACTTTCTAATTTACTCCTATTATCAAATTTTCTTCATTCTGGTATCTTTATTTGAAATGTAAAAATCAATCTAAGTGATGTGGTTCTAACAAAAGAGCAAGAACTTATTTTAAATTAAGGACTAAGCTTTGCACCAACAAAAAATATGAATAAATTTGAAACTTTGATCAATTTAAATCAATTTGTATGAAAGATGACTCTGAAAAGATATTATCTGAAAAATCCAATACAAGAGAGAAAATTTATAAATCATACTAATCATAAAAAAATTAAAGGGACAGTCTACACCAGAATTTTAAAAGATAGATAATCTCTTTATTACCCATTCACCAGTTTTGCATAACCAACACAGTTATAATAATATACTTTTAACTTCTGTGATTATCTTGTATCTAAGCCTCTGCAAACTGCCCCTTTATTTCAGTTCTTTTGACAGACTTGCAGTTTAGACAATCAGTGCCTGCTACCAGATAACTTCACGTGCATGAGCACAGTGTTATCTATATGAAATATGTGAACTATCACCCTCTAGTGGTGAAAAACTGTTAAAATGCATTCTGAAAAGAGGTGGCCTTCATGGTCTAAGAAATTAGCATATGAACCTCCTAGGTTAAGCTTTCAACTAAGAATACCAAGAGAACAAAGCAAAATTGGTTATAAAAGTAAATTGGAAAATTGTTTAAAATTACATGCTCTATCTCAATAATGAAATTTTATTTTGGCATAGACTGTCTCTTTAAGGATGATATATGTCAGTGTAGTAATTTAAAACCTAAATCTATTTTTTTTTCCCATCACAAGAAAAGGGAACTCATCTAGAACTATTTCAAGATTTAGTGAAACAGGATCTAGAAAAAATGGATGTAAATTTAAAAAAAGAATAGGAAACAAAATTTAACAAGATCTTAGTAAAAAAAAAGATCGGACTATAAAATCGGCCGATAAGGGCGGTGGAATAGTAATTTTAAATACTATTGATTATATTAAAGAACCTGAAAATATTCTGGGTGATAAAGAAACATATAAAGTATTAAGAAATAATCCAAAAGGAAAACAAAAAGAAAAAAAAATAGAACTATTAAAGGTAACCCTGATTTTCCACCAGGACTGGGCCCCTCAGTATTTCAGACTTGGGCTGAGAAAGGACTGAAATAGGTAATGCAGATATGTGAAGGTAAAAGTTTAAGGCTACAAACCTTTGAGGCAATATCTCGACAATTTGATCTTCCTAGGTCTAGCTTTTATGCATATTTGCAGGTGAGACACTGGATAGAAAGATTAAGGCAAGATACAGGCCTGGAAATAGATAGTAAAGAAATAAAAAACATAATTAGAGAATATCGGGAGGGGGTAAATACCATCTCTCGAATGTATGATACAATTCTGAAAGTAAGGGGGAGGAAAAACATAAAGGATACAACGCTCAAGCGGGCTAAAAATAAGATCAAGGTTGATACCGAAACAATCTCCCAGAGTATAGCACTGGTAACAGGCGCTACGATTATGCATACTTGGAAAGAATCACATATGAAACTGCTGAATAGAGCTTATCTTACACCAGCTAGAATAGCCAAATGGAGTCAGGGTACAGGGATATGTCCTAAATGTCATTATGAGAAGGCTGACCTAGTGCATTGTTTTTGGGCATGCACAAAGATTTATCAATTTTGGCAGAAAATTAACTTTTGGGGTATTAGGATAACAGGGAACAAATTTAAATTGAACCAACATTTATTTTTTTTCCTAGGTAAATATACTTTAATCCTCCCCAGTAATAGATTTATTAATCTACTTACCCTGAGTGGTCGAAATTTAATCTTAAAAAACTGGAAAGGACAAAAAGCCCCTAGATTTAGTGACTTTCTTAAAGAAATACAACATCAAATGGTGTTTGAACAATATAATTTGAAGGCTACGAACTCTAAACAATTGGCTAAATTTTTTAATAAATGGGAGAAATACATAATTTCTCTACCGATGGAAACACAGAGACAGGTAGTTTCCTTTTGTAAGGCTTCCACATGGGTGCAACAACAAATAGAAAGGGGGAAATTCCTGAGATCATGGTCTCTACAGGAATAGACATTATTAATATATATATATATATATATATATATATATATATTTTTTTTTTTTTTTTTCTTCTCTCGCTTCCACCTGTCCCCCTCGAATCCTAACCTCCCCAGGGAGTTAGCAATGTGATGGTATCCTAAGAGGGCTGACAAGGAATACACCACAAATTCTAAATTCATTCATAAAGGCAGACAGTAAGTCTAGCAAGGCAAAGTATAGTATCATAGAGTATAGCAATATGCCATAGAGTATGCCAAAAGTGTATTTGTTTGCAACTCATGTTGATCAATCTTCTCCCTGTTTTGAGATCAGGTAACTTGGAATGTTTTTTATGTATTTTTTATGTTCTTATGGGGAAAAAAGGCACTAAGTGTCTGAGGTTAGGCCAGGTATCTAAGTAAGTAAGTATCCTAGTGGATTGACAGGGAATATATTACAAATTCTGACGCATGTGTATAGGTAGATGGTAAACCGAGTAGGGCAATGTATAATTGTACAGAGTAAAGTAATATGATAGAGAGTATGCCAAAAAGGTATTTGTTTGCAACTTTTGTTGATTAATTCTCCTTTTTAAGACCAGGTAATCTGGAATGTTTTTTATGTATGTTTTTTTCTTGTGTTTTGTAAAAACAAGGTATTAAGCTGCTGAGGCTAGATCAGCTATATAATTTATACTGACAATGTAAAAGTTTGCTGGACACTAACCTTTGCGACTTAAGTTATGATTATACTGCCATGTACCAACTCTTGATTCTCTTTGACATGATATTGGAATGTATATAATTGTACACTCTACATGTATATGTTCACTTCTGTTATGTGAAATACTAATAAAAATAAATAAAAAAAATAACTATTAAGAGATGCAAGAAAAATCAACTTAATTACACAGAGAGAATATCAAGTTTTAGTTATAGAATATCCCAAGACTCCAGTCTTTTACTATTTGCCAAAAATTCATAAAAATCCCATAAATCCTCCTGTACGTCCAATAATTTCAGGAATAGACTCTGTCACCTCTAATCTGTCTCACTATGTAGAGGTATTTTTACAGGATTATGTTAAAGAACTACCTGCCTACCTAAAAAATTCAACAGAATTATTGAAAATACTGAAAAACATAAAATGGGAAAAAAATATATATTTTGGTAAGCTGCGATGTCTCCTCTTTGTATACAGTTATTGATCATAACCTAGGATTAAAAGCGATCAAACACTATTTTCAAAAAGATAAAAATATGTCCCATATTCAAGCACGTTTTTTATTTGATTGTATTGAATTTATTTTAAGGAACAATTCATTCTCATTTAAAGAAAAAAATTTCTTTACATTTATTATTTAATTATGACGAAAAGGAACAGCAATGAGCCCAAGGTTTGCCCCCAGCTATGCCAACCTGTATATGGGTCTGTTTGAAGAACAATTTGTTCTCACACATAGCTGGGAGGCAAACCTTGTGCTATACAAACGTTACATAGATGATATGATATTCATCTGGAAGGGAGATTTAGAATTATTATATTTTTTTATAAAATATATTAATAGTAACAATTTAGGTCTTAAATTCACTCATGAAATTAGTACCACCAAATTGGCATTTCTGGATGTTTTGATAGAAATAAAAGATAATCAAATTATTACAATTTTTTTTTTTTAAAAGTGGATACAAATAATTATATTCATGCAGACAGCTGCCACCATATCAGATGGAAGAAAAACATCCCGAAAGGTCAGTTTTTAAGAATTAAAAAGAACTGTACTAACCTTGAGGATTATGAAGAACAAGCAAAAATACTTGAAGAGAGATTTTTAGAGAGGGGTTATAAACAAGAAGAAATTTAAGAATAAAAACTGATGTAAAGAAAATAACACAAAACGAAATTCTCTATAAAAATAGAGAAAATAAGAACAAAGAGCAAGAAGACCTATTGGTACCGTTTATAACCACATATAATAAACAACATAATGAAATTAATAAGATACTAAATAGACATTGGAACATTGTAAAAACGGATCCAATTATAAGAAAAAATCTCAATGAAAAACCACAATTAATTTTTAAGAAAGTTATGAATTTTAAAAACATATTATGTCCAAGTGACTATAAACATAAAGAAACAAAAGTACAGGTAGATTTATATAAAAAGACACTAAATTGCTTTTTCCCTTGTCATCTATGCACGGCATGTAAATACAGTTGTAAAGCTAAAACAGTTAAACCATCTACAACACAGAAAGAATATACAATAAAAGATAAGATCAGATGTAGAGACAAAGGGGTTATCTATTTAATACAATGCTTATGTTTAAAACAATATTTAGGTCAAACGAGTCAACCTCTCAAAGATAGAATTTTTGAACATCTTCAAACATGTACACAATCAAAGTCCAGTAGGTTTTAAATTCTGGGGTATAAAACTGGTTAAAAAGAATTGGAGAGGGGGTAATCATGAGCAAGATCTATTATACAGTGAAGAAGAACAAATATATAATTTTAAAACTCTATATCCATTAGGATTGGATGCTGAACTAGACCTTAATCCTTTAATACACAGAAAATAATATATTATTCTGGAGTTGGTAGATGTGTAGTTTATTATATTTTAACCTAGCATCTTTTACAATATCTATTAATTTTATCTGGAACAGTATATTTATAAACTCATATTTTAATCATTAAATTTAGTCATAGTATATAATATATAAATGTTTTTTATAATATTTTTTTATAATATGATTTATGTTTATCTATTTAATGTAAATATACGAGATAGAATCATAGCTAAAATATAGTAATACAAAATGTAACTAAATCATTATAGTACATAACAAGGATACTTTTTTAGAAAATGCCTTTTAAATATGTCCCTTTAAGAAAACTTGGATTAATCAATTAAGACTTTAAAAGGAAGCACCGGACTCACAGGAAATATCTTGAGAAAGGCTCAGAATGAGCTGAAACGCGTTGATGTATGATACTATGAGTATCCTGTGAAGGAAGACTGCATACTAAGAAAAAAAGTTTTGCAGAGTTGAACCTCTGCAAAGAAAAGTTTCACAAGTGAAAGCTTCTATAAGTCTTGCTGCAACAAACAAACAAGTGCTGTAAACGCTGGGAAACTGTATGCGCCGGAAGCGCAATTGGTTACAGCTGCTTGAAAGAAAACACTACACAGCTCCGTGTGAACCCTGAGTCTCAAAGGAGGATCTGACAGCCTGGAGACATGCTGCAATAACTGAAAGGTGTCATCGGAAGGCAAGTTAACTCAGATCACAGAAGTTGAGGACCAAAGCAGGGGCAAGAGCAAGTGTGAGTAAAAGACACAGCAAAAGAATCATTATTTATATGATCGAAGTACAACAGTAAAAAATTGTGAGTAAGGACTAATTATCTGTTCATAAGTTTTTTGGGAACAGCAACAGTATATAATGCATATAAAGCACTTTATATTGTGACATTCATATTTGGATACAATTAAGAAGAGAAACTGTTACAACTTTGAATTGAATAACAACGTCAATCCAAGTCTCCTATTGGCCAATATAGGACACATGATCTTTATGGGGAATAATAGTGATTGTGTTGTGTGAAGAGAGTATTATACTACTATATAATTGTGTCTATGATCTGAAGTATTTTATGTGGTTTTATGTGGAGTGCGCATTCTGAATATTGAGTTTATCAAATTTATTTATTTTAAATATTGTTTAGCAATTGAATTCCGATTTTTTATATATATTTTAGACGAAAATAAGGTTTGATGTATTTTATCAGATAGCACAAAGTGTTCAATAAATTGTGTCTTACACTTATTTAGAGCTTCTCAAAATATTGATAAAGAATTCATTGTTATCTCAACTATTACTTTTTTTAAACCTTTTTGTCATCAGGTCTTTTCTATCTCTTGTCCTTACTTCATCTTTAATAGCCACAAATTTTGTTTCATCATAATCTCTTGCTACACAATTTTCTTTTAGAATATCTGCTTGTGTGTCATAATCCATATTGTTGCTACAATTTTTTCTAATCCGTAATAGTTGCCCCTTTGGTATATTTTCCTTCCACTTTCTGTGGTGGCAACTTGTTTGATGGATATAATTATTCGCATCAACAGTTTTAAAATGCGTTTTAGTATTGATGATATTATTTGTTATATAGATTTCTAGATCCAAAAAATTACTTTTTTTTCTATTTAATTCACTAGTGAATTTTAAATTTATATAATTGGTATTCATTTCAAATAAGAAACAGTTCAGATCAGCACACTCCCAAAAGTCTCCATACACAAAACTTCCAAGGAAGGGATATAGTAGGTGTTCAAACTTTCAGGGACCCCCTCAAGGTCCAAGTGGTATAATACAAAAGGCAAAGAGGGTAGCATTTTTTGGGGTAGCCCCTCCACTAATCACTGTCTGGTGAGCATGTACCAATCTCTAACCCATTGTGTTGCCTTTGCGCTATGATGCCCTAGGGAACTGATTGAATTCTTGGATCTCAGGACAAGCTTCTTTTAACAGAAACCAATTTTTTATTTTGATGTTAAAGACTCTGTTACTCATAGTGTTAAATGTACTAACAAAGGAGATCCTAGTGGAATTATCCCCTGTGTGTGTGCTGGGATACAAAGATTTACAGTTTAGGTACCCTATGCGAGCTTATTTCCTTTTCGCTTCTCTGTTTTTTCTTTTTTGTTATTTTTACTTTTGAGGTCCAATTCTTAATAATGGCTAGCTAGGGTTAAAATATGTAGGCCTGTGCCTTTAAGTTAAGCCAATTAGGATATCAGTATCATGTAACTTTATCACACGGCCCCTTGCAGCCTGTAGATTGGTTCCTCATTATTTGCCTTGAGTATAAATTATGTTCACAGTTTAATGTATGTCAGCTTGAGAAAGGGACATACATTGCTCTAATAAAGGTGTTTTCTTTACACTGAGAGTGCTACCTTATTTAATTTTGTATTGGTATTCATTTCAGACATAACATTTTAAAATTAATTCTTTGTTCCTCTCCAAATTAATAAAATATCATCGATATAGCGCTTATAGAGGACCAGATTTGCTGCAAGTATGCTATTCTCTAGGAAATCTCTCTACCATAACCGCATAAAGAGGTTTGCATAACTTAGGGCAAATCTGGTCCCCATTGCTGTATCACATTTTTGCAAATAAAATTGGTTGTTGTAAGAAAAATAATTGTGGGATAATATAAAATTTATACATTCCAAAATAAAAGATTTCTGTAGAGGTTTTAAAGTATCATCTTTGTCAAGAAAAAATTGTGATGCTTTTAGCCTGTCCTTATGGTAGATGCAGGTATACAATGAAGTTACATCGCATGTGGCAAACCAGAAATTTTATTACAAGACCAGAGACTCATATTTTGCATTCTCTCTCTTTACTACTTAAATGCAGTTTTTAAAGTATACATAAAAATACAATAAACTGTCAAAATTTTGAAAATGAGACAGTAAAACAAATAACATATCAGTGACCAATGAAATTAGAGAACTGATTAAACTAAAACCACATAACCAATCAGCTTACTAATGACTCCTATAAACTGTCCCATATACAGTAAGACATCCTCTTTCTTTTACTGCTGCAGTAAAGATAAGTATTGTTTTGTTAAGGTTAATAAAAAATAACTTTTCTTGCTTTATTCATATATTCGTTTATTCATTATAATCTTGTTATGTTAGTTAATATTTATTATATTTATTTTTAGTCCGTTTCAACCTTTGAACTGTTTTCGTTGGTTGTAAAATATTTTTCCCCAAATTGTTGTATTGTTCATTTTTCGTGCTCCCTACCTAGTTCGCTTGTGTTATTTTCATTTTACCTCCGGTTTGTTTGTTCCCCGTTTCTATTGCGCTATACCGCACTGTTCCGACGTCCATCTTGTGTTTGTCGGTCTCAGTGCGCATGCGCCGGTCTCCCTCTCCTCATTGCGCAGTGTAATTTCACATTCCCGCCCTCAAAGCTGCCGTCTTCGTCTGCAATTTTGTTGCAATCTCCATTACGTGTCAGCAACTTTAACTCCTCATTTAGTTGCTGGCACTTTGTCTCCATCTTATGGCCATATCTGTAATTAAATTAGTTTTTATTATATAAATTACTCATTTTTTATTTCTTTTTCTTGGGGTCAATTCTGTTTTAATTCATTAGATATACATTAGTTAATTAATTACTAAGTTATTTATTGAAAATTTATTATTCAGATTATTATATAATTTATAATATCACATTATATTCAATAATTTTATTATTTTATGGTATTATACTTTTATTATCAATATGTCTCAATCATCTGACTTGAACCCCTCACTGAATGCTGAGGGCGTTCAAAAGATGATTGACAATTCAATGAATTCAATGTTAGAGAAAATTACCATTTTAATTGATAAATCCTCTAAAAAGGATTTAAAAAGAAAAAGAATTATATCCAGTGGTATTAAAACCAGTAAGAAGTTAATTAAAAAATCACGCCAACTTGTTGCTGATACTGCCGTTCCTCGCAGGAAAGGAAGAAAAACACCTGCTATTTCCTCTACTCCCAAGAGGTCACTAATGGGAGAGGCTTTGGCCAATAATGATAATTGTGAAAATTGTTCAGATACAGAAATTAATTCAGATTCTTCTTTGAATTCAATTCAATCTGAGGATGATTTATCTCATTCCTCATCTGAAAATTCTTTGGCCTCCCCAAAGATTAAAAAATTCAAAAAATCACTTAAAAAATCTAAACATTTGGAGTCTAAAAAAGTGGAATTTTTTGATTGCCTAGGTAATCCTAGGTTTAATGCGGATGATTTACATCACCCTAGATCTGCAGAATGGTGTCCCTCATCTGATATTGCAGACTTTATTGATTATCAGCTTCGCCAACCTTTAAAAAGAGATTCTAGAAATAAAATGAGAGCTGAATGTCCTAGACCAATTCTTCCCAATAATACAAATATTACCCCTGAAGTAGATCCAAAGATTTTAAAATTTATAGGGTCCCCAGGTTTCAAATTAAAGAAAGGTATGGACAGGGCCTGGAAAATTTGTCAAGATAAAATGCTTGACACAATTGGTCCTTTAGCAAAACTTTTTGATTTATCAGAACAAGCTGTTTATGACAATACTCTTTTAGACCCAGTTATCGTTAGAGAATGGCTTCAGAGAATGCTCTCATTTCTAGGTAATGCCAATTCTGCGATATACACTGAACGCAGACGTAATATCCTTAGAAGAATTGACCCCAAGGTTTGCGATTTTGCAATTAACGAAATTCATTCTGATACAAATGGCCTTTTGTTTGGAGACACTTTTATAAAAGAGTTAAATAGTTACGTAAATACGTTCTCCAATCTTAATAAAGTGAGAACATCAATGAAAAAGATCTTTCACCAGGATCGTTTTTCTGAGCAGGCTGGGAAAGGTAGAGGCCGCTTTCCCGGCCGTGCTTCATTCCCAAACAGGTCTCAATTTGCCTTTCAACAATTTCACAATCAGAGACAATTTCAGAATCCAGTCTCCTCAGGCTTCTTTCCATCTAGAGGAAGATTCTGGAACCCAAGAATTCAACGTTCGAGACAAAGATCCCGCACACCTCAAGGTAAATCTTCTTTTTCTTCCTCCTCAGTTTTCTTCCCAAAACATAATAGGAGGCAGATTATCTCTTTTCATACACAATTGGAACATGATAACTTCAGATCAATGGGTTCTTCAAACTGTTTCAGGTCTTTTTATAGATTTTATTTCTCCTCCATTTCAAAATTCTATTCCCCTTCCAATAAAATTTTCGGTTTCAGACAAAAATTTGGTTCAAAACGAAATTTCAAACCTTTTATTAAAACAAGCAATAGAACAAGTTTCAAATCCTCAAAATTGCTTTCTCAGCAATCTTTTTCTCGTAAAAAAGAAAAATGGCCTTTTTCGTCCAGTTATAAATCTAAGATCTCTAAACGCCTTCGTTGTTTATCAACATTTCAAAATGGAAGGTATTCATCTTCTCAGAGATTGCCTTTTAGACAACGATTTTCTAGTCAGATTAGATCTGACAGATGCCTATCTGACAGTTCCGGTAGCTCAAGAACACAGGAAATTTCTAACTTTTGTTTGGGAAGAAAAGTATTGGAGTTTCACTTGCATGCCTTTTGGTCTATCTTCAGCCCCTTGGATTTTTACCAAAATAATGAAACCTATAATTACTTGGCTTCGTCTTCGAGGTGTTCGACTCATCATCTATTTAGACGATATTTTGATTATGAATCAGAACTCTGTCACGTTAAAGTCTCAACTCCAACTTACTACTCTCATTTTAGAAAATTTAGGTTTTTTGATCAACAAAGAGAAATCTGTTCTTCTTCCAACCAAATCTCTAACCTTTTTAGGTTTCAAAATAGACACTTCAAAAGCTACATTAAGTCTTCCCAGAGAGAAAATTGTGAATATCAAGAAAGAGATTTCAAGAACTCTTTCTTTGCCATTGGTTCCCATCAGGACTATAGCCAGAATAGTTGGGTTACTTTCATCCTCTATTCAGGCTATTTTCCCTGCTCCTCTTCATTACAGGGAACTTCAACGTTTAAAAATTTTTCATCTCCAAAAAGGTCTTTCTTATTCCCATCAAATTCCTCTTTCTTCAGAAGCCAAAGAGGAACTTTCATGGTGGCTATCCCATATAGAAGCTTGGAACGGGAGAGCTATTTTCGGAAAATCTCCAGACCTTATCATAGAATCCGATGCCAGTCGCTCGGGTTGGGGCGCTCGTTGTGGTCCCTCAATCACAGGAGGAAAATGGTCTTCAGAAGAAAAGCGTTTTCACATCAATTGCTTAGAACTTTTGGCAGGCTCTTTTGCAGTCAAGAGTTTTGTCAAAAATTCTTCTCCTGTGTCCATTTTACTCAGAATGGACAATATTTCTGCAGTTCGTTATTTGAATCGCCTCGGTGGTACAAAATTGAGAGATTTGTCAATTATTACGAAAGAATTCATTCATCTTTGCTTGGACAGAAATATTTCTGTAAAAGCGGAATACATTCCAGGTTTATCCAATGTAGCGGCGGATTGGGGATCTCGATACCTGACAGATTCCAGCGATTGGAAACTACATCATCAAGTTTTTCATTCGCTTCAATCTCTCAGAGGTCCTTTTTCGATGGATCTCTTCGCTTCGAGACTGAATCATCAGATTTGCCCTTATTTCAGTTGGCGCCCAGATCCGGAAGCATTGGCAATCGATGCATTTCTCCACCCTTGGCCTCTCCAGACAGCTTATGCTTTTCCCCCATTCTCCATGATTCAGAGAACCATATCAGTAGTCCGTCGGGATCTTCTCTCAATTCTTCTAATCACTCCCCTTTGGCCATCTCAACCTTGGTACCCATCTCTTCTAGAACTATCTGTCAACCATCCTGTTCTTCTTCCGGTTTTTCCGCTTCTCTTGTCAGATCCAGAAGGTCATCCTCACAAACTTATTCTTCAAGGATCTCTTCGTCTCATAGCATGGTCAATTTCGGGCAATCTTCATTTCCCCAAGGTTTATCACAACAAGCTCAGGAACTCCTCGCAGACTCATTGGCCCCCGGGACCAAAAAATGCTATTTTTCCGCATGGACCAGATGGTCTGGCTGGTGCGTGGAAAGAAGTTTGGATCCCCTTTCAGCGGATATAATTTACATCATTAATTTCCTAACATCACTTTTTGATTCAGGTTTAGCTTACAGAACCATCAATGTTTCTAGATCTGCCATTTCGGCTAAACATTCTTTTATAAATAATTTTCCTGTAGGACAACATCCTTTAATTTGTAAATTAATGAAAGCAATCAAACTCAAAAGACCTCCGACTCCTAAATATTCTTCTTTTTGGGATGTTGATCTTATTTTTTCTCTTTTTAAATCTTGGCCTTCTAATGAATTTTTATCATTGAAACAACTTACCACTAAATTGGCTACCCTTTTATGTCTAATTTCTTTTCGTAGAGTTTCTGATGTTAGAGCTTTAGATTTTAATTCTAAACGTTTTTCCCCTGAAGGTGTTACTTTCTTCATATCTAAAAGAACTAAATCTTTTTCAACCTCAATATTCTATCCTTACTTACCTTCTGAACCTCTTCTCTGTGTGGTTGTATGTCTCAAAGAGTATGAACGCAGAACTTCTTCTTTTCGTACTCTTTCTTCCAATCAACTTTTGTTATCTTTTATTCCTCCTCATTATCCTGTATCCTCTACTTCTATAGCCAGGTGGGTTAAATGGGTTATGAGTGAAGCTGGTATTGATGTTTCTTTTTCCGCTCACTCTGTTAGAGGATCAGCCGCTTCTAAAGCATTTTTGAAAGCTGCCTCCCTTCAACAAATCTTGGATGCAGCTGACTGGTCTTCTGATTCTATTTTTAAACAATTTTATTTTAAACCCATTGAACACGCCTCGCTTAATTTATTTTGTTAGTTGCTTTAAACTGGCAAAATATGAGTCTCTGGTCTTGTAATAAAATTCGGATTATCCTAAGTTATGAAGGTATAATCTAGATTTTATTAAAGACACAGAGACGAGTATTTTCCCTCCTCTGATTATATTATTATATGGTTTTTGTTCCCACCCTTATTTGTTTTATCATATTATTAACATATTTTGTATATTTATTTCAGTTACCAATCAACTATAAAGATATTATCCTAAGTGGTTTTGCTCCATCTCATCTCTATGAAGAGACGAAACTTCAAGAAAGTTTTCCTCATCCTATACAGCCTTCAAGAGGATTTTCATTCTTTCCTGATAAGATGGAGTTTTCTTCACGGATGATTCTTCAATTCAAGATTCTTCTCATCATGGTTGTCTGCTGTCTTCTCATCTGGAGCTACTTCCTCATTATGGACTTTTTGTTTCCCTCTACAGTTACAAAGAAAGAGGATGTCTTACTGTATATGGGACAGTTTATAGGAGTCATTAGTAAGCTGATTGGTTATGTGGTTTTAGTTTAATCAGTTCTCTAATTTCATTGGTCACTGATATGTTATTTGTTTTACTGTCTCATTTTCAAAATTTTGACAGTTTATTGTATTTTTATGTATACTTTAAAAACTGCATTTAAGTAGTAAAGAGAGAGAATGCAAAATACTCGTCTCTGTGTCTTTAATAAAATCTAGATTATACCTTCATAACTTAGGATAATCCGAATTTTCTTCCCAAGTGATGTTTTAGATTAGATTA